>NC_064816.1:62434451-62440416 GCF_023721935.1 Panthera uncia | reverse complement strand
GGGAGCGGCGGGGCGCGGGGGTCCGCGCACGGCGATCCCGACCCGGGAGTCGAGGGGCCGGGCGGCGCCTTCCCGAGCCCTACTGCCCGACGCCGGGCGCCCGCGGGCCGGGGCCGGGCCCTGAGCGCCGAGGCCGCGCTCCCGAGCCGCCCCGAGGGTGGGCGCCGGCCGCCCTTGCAGTCCCCCGTGCGCCCGCGGCCGTGGGGCCCTGCCCTCTCCAGCCGGAGCGCCGCCCGGCCCGGGGGTCCTGGCCTTTTTTTTTTTTTTTGGTTCTGTTAGTGGCCCCGTTACCCGCCGCTGGGGCCTAACACCAAGTTGTGGGCTCGCGGATCAGCCGTCCGCCAGCCGTGGAAACGCGATAAGAGCCAGACGGTTCGCAGAAGGAAATTTCTGATGCAACTCTCCGCCTTCGCTGGTCGCCTCTCCAAACGCCTGCCTTGCGACTGCCCTGCAGCCTGTGCGTTATGGAAATGAGGGTATTCTCGACTTTTGATGGGGTTCGTCTTTTCCGGGCGGTGGAAGGAGCGCCAACTTTGTGCCATTCGCCCCTGACCGGAACGGTGGGCAGGGTAGGGGAGCCGCGGGGGACGTGGACCCGCTCCCGGAGCTTGGCGACGCGTCGGGAAAGATCGCGTGCCTGCAAACGTTGTATCCACTTTCATTGAAGAGATGCAAAGAAAAAAGGCCCCAAAACAAATAGCGCTCGTGAGTAAATACGCGTTATTGCACAACTTTCTCTGTGCTGCTGTTTACGAGGCCAGGCCCGGAACACTTTGTTTCCGAAAATGCTGATTCAGCCGTTTGGAGCCCCCGACTTTTCAGAAATGGTGCTCTCTTTAACGTTTCGCTCAGTTTTACTCAGAACACATGTTGGTGAGCGCAGCAACAGGCGTTGGCTAGAGTTTACAGCACAAAGCTGCTCGTTTCTCACCGGGGTTGACCTAGTGTCTCCCTCTCTTTCTTTCCCAGAGGAAAAATAGGTAAAATCGAGGTTTCTGCAGAGGAGGAAGTTTTCCCCTACACAGGGGATGGCGAGGTGTCTTTTAGGGGAGGATTTTATTAAGGGAAAGCCCCAAAACCAAATATGTGTTTCCAGGAATGATTCTGGATGACCGTTTTTTTCCCCTTCCTGTTAAAAATCTGAACTGTAGGATTACTGCACATAATAGTTGAGTTTTATTGGGAACACTTAAAAGAGAAGGGCCACGCAGGCCAATCCCCAGATTACAGGGAGGGAATTTGAGGACAGACGGGCTTACACACTGAGCAAGTGGCTCCTGTAACTGAGAGGTGTCGCCACTGATACTCCCTGAGCAGTTCACGGTGCAAGAGACTCGCAGAGAACCTTATTGCTTTAATCCCCTCCAGCCCCATGATCCCCGTTTTACTGGAAGGGAAACTGAGGCTCAGGAGGTTAATTGGCAGGCCTGCGGTCACATGACCGGCAAATGACAGAGCTGTCACCAGAGCCTAAGCTTTGGATTTTTTTTTTTTTTTTTTTAGCCCTGTGTGTCTTGTGCTGCTGCCCAAGTCCATTGTTCCTGAAAGTGAAACGGCCCCGGGGGGAGGCTCCTGCTGCCCGCCTCACGCACCTGGAGAAGGGAGAGGAGGCTCTGTGACCATTTTGGTCGCTTCCAACCTTCCAGATTTCTGTCCGATCGCCAGGCCATTGTCATTTTGTGCACTTCTTTTTATCCTCCAAATGCACTTATTTGGGGGAGGAAACTTGGATGTCGTGAGTTTGACACGGCCGTTGTGTTCGTGTCATTAAAACAGCGTTCTAATAAAAGCCTTGTATCCCTGAAGTCATCTGTTGACTCTTGCCTGTGGTCTTTACCACTTTGGGGGCGGTGCTGGGCTGGGCAGAATGCCTTTCCTTTGTGAATCAGGAACCCAGAGCCTGGAGGCTTCTCGCCAGCTATTTGTCTAGAGAGTTATTGGTGGTGGCCGTAGGGATCGGAACCCAGGGCCAGTCTGGGAGGCCAGTCAGCCTCCAGCGGGAGAGAGCTGGAGTCCGAATCTAGGAGCTAGCATGAAACTTTGATTTTGACCGGGTGGCGGGTCTGAGACTTTATAACGCACGGAAACCACAGTCCTGCCTGAACAGAGACCAGCCCCATTAGAGCTGTGGACGTTCTGGGTTGGTGTAGCTGGTAAAGCGTAATGCTTTGAAGGTGGCATTGTTTCAGGAACCGATTCACTTGGAATTCTGTCCCTTTCTCAAACCGGTAGGAGGGTGACAGGGTGTTCTTGAGCCGGTGTCTGGGGCGAGCTGGGTTCCTGTCAGCACTGGGAGCTGAGGGGGCGTCTGCTTGGTTCAGGGGGGCAGTGTGTTAAGCAAGGGCTCCTGGGGAGAGAGTATTTGCCGTGCCTTTCATTTAGGTCACCACCATGTTCAGAATTGAAATAGGACTTTTGCTGCCTAGTGAAGGTTTTCTTCTTTAACCTGTCCTTGTTTTTTGCTTAATGGTAGAACCATGGGAAATCAAGGAAGGAATTGAGACAGTTAAGCTCCTAGGTGGGCGAGGCTGGCAGACGGGCACTTGGGGGATCTGGCAACCTTCTAGAAGGTCTGCATGCTAATGGGTGTATAACAGATCTCATCCGTTCAGGCACCCGCTGGCATTGGATTGGTATTAGAGTCATAGCTGCACGCTTCTGGGGAGCTGTCTGTGCTCCCCCTCTTTCTGCCTCTGGCAGGGACACCTCGTCTCCACTGTCCTCTCCGGCTTTGAGGAACTTCTGAACTCCTCTCCACGGAACAGGCTTTGTCCCTGCTCCTGGGGATCACGGAGCCTGATACCTGGAAGGACACGAAAGTGGGGAAACGTAAAACCTTTCTAGAAAGGCTCTTCTGTAATGATAGGAAGAAAAATGGCAGGACGGTCCTTTGAGATGGTAACTGAGAAAGCCGTGGCCCAGGGTTGTGGAATGTCCTCGGACAGGCAGAGAGGAGCGGTCCTGACTTTCTGCCTTTGGGGTTCACCGACTCTGAGGGGATCTCCCCTTTATGCCTCTGCCGTGGCAGAGATGGCCCGGACGCAGAGGGAAGCTTCCTCACTGGTCCTGTGTGTGGTTTTGCCCGTTTGTGAAGGCAGCATGTCAAGGTGGAAATAGGATGCCCGCCCAGAATGCTGGGCATGAAGTTGGTGCATTGCGACTGGATGCCACCGGGGACGCTGGAATATCATTCCCATTTTTCAACCATTAAATTTATATGTGGGTTTGGGGGTTGCGGGTTTCCCTCGGTTGAGATCCTTGATTTGAGCATTGACTTGGGCTGGACCCACCAGAGTGGCCGGTGTGTTTTGGCATCCCCTGTGGGACAGGGTGCCGGGGAGGTGTTCTGCTCCCTTCTTGCTCTGTGCAGAGTAGTGGCCCGTACCGATGTTTGCACGAGGCCGGCTGCCTCAGTTTGCCCGCTGGGTCTGCCCCTTCCTAACGTGGCGAGCCTGAGTGGGTCACCACTAAGCTCATCGGTGAAATGAGACTCAAAGATGTGTTCACCTGCATAGGGCTGGTGGAAGGGAGGAGGCTGGTGGCATTGTGTGACCCCCCGTGTAGCGCGTGACGCTTAGCGAGAGTCCAGACACCCTGCTTCCGTGCACGCTCAGCCTTGGCTTTGAGCCGCTCGTGTGCTTGATTATCCTGCTTTCTATTAATCCGCGGCGTCTGCTAGAGAGAGGGCTCTGCCGCTCAGAGAGGCGCCTGCCCGCGCTTCGCGCGTTTTTGCCGCACCAGACCTTGGCAAGTTGACCGTGACCCGCGTTGAGCACAGACCCTGTGAGAATCCTGTTCTTGCCTGGCTGTAGCCACCACAGGTGGGGTTCGAGGAGGAAAGCGGGTGGTGCGACGTAGACGGTTTCTGGTGGCAGAGCATTCGACTCCGACGACAGTGACCAGCAGGCATCGACGTACTGGTTCCCTGCAGGGAAGACCGCGGAGCCGCGGAGGCCTCAGCGGGCTGCGGCGCTGTGTGCGGGGAGACCCCTGGTCTCGGGCACGTGGAGCCAGGTGGCATCTGTTTTCAGATCCTTGAGGGGGGTGGGTGTCTGGAGTCCACAGAGACTTAGTCCGGCTGAGACAAGTGCGTGTGCACTGTAGGTCCTGATGGGCTGACCGTGAGCCTGGGAAGCAGGTCTGCACACTGTCCAAGGGCTGTGCTGGTGGCCAGCCCTGCCTCTCCCTGAGTCCTGCCTGGGTTTCCTTGCTTCCTTTTTCTTCCTTCCTTTTCTTTCCTTCTTTCCTTCTTTTTTTCTTTCTTTCTTTCTTTTTCTTTCTTTCTTTCTTTCTTTCTCTTTCTTTCTTTCTTTTCTTTTCTTTCTTTCTTTCTTTCTTTCTTTCTTCCTTTTTCTATTTTTAATGTTTGTTTTGTTTTTGAGAGAGAGCACGTGAGCTTGCAGGGGAGGGGCAGAGAGGGGGAGACACAGAATCCGAAGCGGGCTCCAGGCTGCAAGCTGTCAGCACAGAGCCCTACACGAGGCTGGAACTCACGAACCGTGAGATCACGACCTGAGCTTAGTCAGAGGCTTAATCGACTGAGCCCCCCCAGGTGCCCTATGTCCCCCATTTCTCATATGATTCTTTGATTTCCCTGCTAGGAAGGTGAGAAGCTGGCTTTCTGTCCCATCCCTGTCCTGCCCCTGTACTTCTTGTCCTCCCCCCGTTGCCTCTGCTGGCGAGATCGGCCCGACCGTCACGCACTGCTGATGCTATTGGGTTAGCCCCTCAATGCTCCTGGTGCCCGACCCTGTAGCGCACTGCGGTCCCTTCCACTGCCGGGACGTGGCGCTTTCTCTGGGCGAGCTTCTGCGTCTGCTTGGTGGTTTATGTATTTCGCGCCCCCCACCCTGATCTTCTCCGTCAGCCTTGGGCGGGGGCGGGGGGGGGTGCTTGCCCTTCTCTTGGATCCCTTGTCTCTCCTTTTCCTCGTCTCTTCCCACAGCAGGACGGAGAACATTCTGTCTTCGCTTCGGAGACGCAGTTGCTTGCAAATTTCTTGAGACCTGGTGGGTCTGCACACATCCTTATTCTACTCTCGCAGGTCCGTGTGTCCAGCATAGACTCCTACAGTGGTGGTTTTCCCTCACGTGTGTGAAGGCTGCTGCTGTGTGTAGACAGATCGCAGTTGAGAATGAAGCTGGTCTGGTTCTTGATGCTTCGTCTGAAACCTGCTCCGTATTTTTCTTTTTTTTTCTTTTTCTTTTTCTCAAGTCTAGAAGCTTGTAGGATATTCTCTTTGAATCTTTGTTTGGAAATCCCTTGAAGAAGTGCCCTGACCCTGCATCCGTCGTGCGGGGTACATCGAGGGTCTCTACAGGCTGAAAGTTTTTGAAGGAATTCTTTAGTTTGTCTTCTTCCGTCTTACTTGCTTGTTAGCCTACGGGATGGGTTCTCCGTTTAGTTTTTAGCTCCTGTTTTCTGTCCTGTTCCGGGTTGTGCAGGGTGTTAGCCTTTTTAACCCTTTCTGTTGGGTTGTAAATTTCTGTCTTCATTTTTTAATCCCCGAGGACCTCTTTTCTGATTCTTTTCTTTCAATAAACTTTTAAAAAAATATTTACTTATATGAAAAAAATTGGTTTTTAATATTTATTATTTATTTTTAAGAGGGAGACAGAGAGCAAACGGGGGACGGACAGAGAGAGAGGGAGACACAGAATCCGAAGCAGGCTCCAGGCTCTGAGCTGTCAGCACAGAGCCCGACGTGGGGCTGGAACTCACGGAGTGTGAGATCATGACCTGAGCTGAAGTCGGACCCTCAACTGACTGAGCCACCCAGGTGCCCCTATTTATTTTTGAGAGAGAGCGTGAACACAGGAAAGGCGGGGGGGGGGGGGGGGGGGGGGGGGGGGGGGGGTGATACAGAGGATCCTAAGGGGGCTCTGCACTGACAGCCCAATGGGGGGCTTGAAGTTACGAACCTCGATATCAGGACCTGAGCCGAAGTCGGATGCTTAACTGACTG
>NC_064816.1:62401930-62434351 GCF_023721935.1 Panthera uncia | reverse complement strand
CAATTAAACTAAGTTTTTTAGAGCAGTTTTAGATGCGGGGCATTTGTTATGTCATTGACCCTGTAGCAACACTCTGTCATCGCTGAAAACGATTACTTTTATTTTAATGGCATAATATCCTTAATTCATAGATGGCTCTATTTGTTAAATTTTTTTGGGGGGGGTATATTCATTTCTGTTTTTTTTTCTCTTTTTCCAATATTGTTTATTTCCTCCAATTTTTATATTATTTAAAAGTTTTCTACACCTTTGGGCCTGACTTAGGCAGACAGCAGAGTCCGTGGCAGGGAAGGGCTTACAGGGATGTTTTATTTGGGTGTCTAAGCCTGGGGAAGCAGGGGTGAAGCAGGGAGGGAGGCAGGAACCAGGGGACTGGCCTCTGTAGTAATTGAGAGATACTGATGGATGGCTCCAGATTGTGATTGTCCCCAGACAGTCTTGGGGCCGGGGAGGGGAGGAGGGGGACTCCTTTTCCCTTCTGTGTCCACCTGCCGGGCCGTGTGTGCAGGCCTGTGGGTGCTGGGTGTAGACCACGCGGGCAGGCCTTCCTTGACCACCCATGGGCCTGTGCCCAGGCGGTCACCCCAGCAGTGGCTGGACAGAGGCCGAGACGGGTGAGGCTGGGGTGATGTCTGACTCACTCCACGTGGCCCCCATCTTTCAGGTTCAAGGCTTTGCTTAGACTTCCGGGCCCTTCGAGGATGGCTGTCTGGCTGCCCCGATGTCCGGGAGTCCCTGGTGCTGTGTCCTAGGTCTCTTCTCCTCGGCTGGCTGGACTGTGTGCAGACACCTCTTGATCGCGGGCCCTGGGGACATCCGCAGCCCTGTGTCACCTGCACCTGGCCCACCTGTGCTCAGCCTGGTCCCAGAGACGACGCTCCACCCCCACCCCCCTCAGCTGCTTCAGAAAGCAGCCTGCTCTTGTGGTGCTGATGGCTTTGGGGGAGGACGCGGGTCCTTCGACTTGAGTGAATTCTCTTGTTTCAACCCCGCCTCTCCTACGCTGCCGGGGGTAAATGGTGACTCTCCTTCCTGACACTTGCTGGGCTGGCGAGATGTCAGCCTTTGTCTCCACTCTCTGGCCTGGCGTCTGGCTCCTTTGCATCTTTGAGTCAACTTCCCCTCGTCCACCGGCTTTCCGGCTTTTATGCCTCTTAAAAGATCCCCTTCCTGTTGTCGCAGCACAGCCGAGTGTGGGCTCCGTGGGTCATTTGGCGCAGGCCTGGCTTTTCTGGATTCTTTGCCTGCCGCTGCGCTGGTTTCCCTCTTGCTCTCCCACATGCGCCTGTAGCTGGGAGCACTGGGCTTTTTTATTGGGGGGGCGTGGCAGGGGAAGGCCCTTTGGTCCTGGGAATCGCTGTTCTTTCCCCGGAGGCTGCAGGGCGGGTGTGATCCAAGCCGAGGTGTTCACGGTCAGGGCCGAGGGCAGAGGGCAGGGTGGACCGGACCCCTGAGCCTCCTTCGGGAGGCCGACTGCGGAGGTGGGTTGGAGTCACTGCAGAGAGCAGCCAGGCGTTGTCAGGTCTGGGAGGCAAGGGGGGCCAGTGACTCGCTCTGTCACCTTGGGGAAGTCCCTCTGCCTGCACCTTGACTTCTCCTGGAATTTCGGGGTTGACCTCTGTGCCTTGGTTTATCCCGTAGCATCTCCACCATAGGGACGCCCGGTATTGGCGTTCACACTCGGCTGGAGTGTGCTTCCCCTCGGCACACAGGCCAGGCGGTTCAGGATCTGCCAGGACGGTGACAGGGACTCAGGGCAGTTTGTTTTGGGTCGAACACTCTGCTTTTGGTCTGCTTTCATGGGGTCGACTTTACTCTTTTGTTTTTATTAAAAACAGTTTTTAAAAATATGTATTTATTTTTGAGAGGGGGGGGAGAGAGAGAGAGAATCCCAACCAGGCTCCACGCTGTCAGCATGGAGCCCGATGCGGGGCTCGAACCCACGAACGGGAGATCGTGACCTGAGCCAAAGTCGGACACTCAACCGATTGAGCTCCCCAGGCGCCCCTTTGGGGTCGAAATGTCGGAAGCATGTGGTCCTGGTCACTTTAGAGCCTCTCCGCGCTGGGTGAACATCTGTGTCCCCACTGCGTCCTCCAGGTTGGAGGACCCGTGACCCCTCACTCGTTCTGGGGAGCACTTTGTCATTCTCTGCGTGTCTGAACACAGCGCCTCGCTGGGCTCCCGGCTCCCTGCTCCCTTTTATACACATGTAAGCATGGTAGTGTCTGAGCGTCAGAGTTCGCTTCGAGGTTGACCGTTCTTACTGCCGTGAGCGAGGTCATGTGTGACGTGCTCACCGGCTCTGTGGCCTCGTGCCACAGAGTCACTTATCTCCGGGCCACGTTGTTTCCCCTTTGTTCGTTTCGGGGCTGTGCGTGTGCATCATGTCTATGGTGACTGATGCTTCCTCCGGAGCACTTGTTAGCCTCTGGCTTCAAGAGGTGGCTTCTTTTCCTTCCTGGTGGTTCTTGCTCTGACATTTTGGGGACGGGTGTGCATGACCCTGGAAACCCAGAAGTGGCTGTCCCTGGTGTTCCCGCAGGCCCCCAGAGATGGAAAGAGTGGACGCCCATCACGTGTCCGGCTCATGGGCCCGGGGTTCCCCCAGCCCAGTGCTCTGCCTGGTTTCCCAGGTGGATGGGGAGAACTTTGTTTCCACGAGTAGCCAGTGTGTGTCCTGGGCCATCAGAGCGCAGGTGGCCTGTGGGGGAGGCCCGGGCACAGTGGAAGGGACAGGGGCTTCTTTTCGATTGCCACGAGAACCAGGGGTTGGAGGGTGGGCTTGGGTAACAGAGGTGCTCGCTGAAGCTTTGGGATGTGACCCGGTCCCTGGGGTTTGGTCTGGCTGTGCGCCCCCCTTTCCTCCAAAGTGCCGTCCCCTTGAAACTGAGGAGTGTGGGGTCAGGTCCTCGGGGCACATGTGGAGTGACAGGGGTGGGTCTCATTGTACATATTTTGGAGGCAGGGCAATGTCCTCCCCTTGCCAGGATGGCTCCCCCACTTTCTCCGTGTCAGAGTATGTCAGGCTGTGTCGTGGGGTGCCCACGATCCCAGGATCTGGTGTTCTGCACCCAAGTTCCATGGTGGGGGCATAGCTGTGTGGCCTGCACCCCAGCTGGTCTCCCGCTCTGTGCACTGTGCGGCCTGCCCTCAGTTCTGTCTCCCACGCTGCGCACTGTGCGGCCTGCCCCGAGTTCCGTCTCCCACCCTATGCCACTATGGATGTGGATTCACTGGGGCCCAGTGCTGCAGTGACCCTGTGGTCTTCACCTGCACGTTGGCCAGGCAGGGCCCGGCCCCGGGTGATCAGAAAAGATGCCAGTGGTCAGCTCTCTGTTCTCGCTGTGCGCTTTGGTGGCCTGGGGGTGCCGAGTGGCTGTGTGGTCTTAGAAGCACCGTCCCCAGCCAGCCCGGTCTCCTGCTGCCCAGTGGGAATCCGGGAACCCACAGCCCCTGGGTCTCAGCTGGCGGGTGATGTTATGTAACCGTTTCTAACTTAAATTGTTTAATATGTAACAAGTAATAACCGTACCCAGATAAGCTGTCCGCTATCTCTTGGCCAAGCGGTAGGCAGGGGGCGTGGGCGCCAGCTGGAGAAGTGGACAGATAAGGGTTTGCCCGGGAAAACTGGTCCTTTTTCTCTGCTAAGGACAGATACCGAGGCCTGCCTGGACTCTGCTTAAACCCTGCCGACACGTATGGTCTGGTAGCAAAGCCGCAGGTCAACACGTTGTGATGTTGTGTCCTTCTGTCCAAACCCGCCTCCTCCACCGACGAGGGGAGAGCGTGAGATGCTGGGGCGACGGCACAGCTTGAATTAGTTCAGCACATGGCTGCAAACGCAGGTGGGGCTTCCTGGCCCTCTCTCTGAGAAGCACAGTCAGGTCACCTGTCCCCCACGTTGATTGCTCCTCTGATCACCTGCCATCTGCCGGCGGGGGGGGGGGGGGGGGGGGGGGGGGGGGGTGGCAGGAGTCCCTGCCGGGGTGTCGACAAGAGACGCCCACACACAGCAGCTATTGTCTGGGGAGGCTGCCGTGTGTGCGGCCGGACCCCTCATTCCCCCGCCTAGCGAGGACAAAGTGGGCGCGCCTGCCCTCACGGTTCCCCGTAAGCGCGAGAGGTGGCCGGCGACCGCGGGGTCTGGCCTGTGCTGACCCTGAGTCTGGTTACAAGTAACCGAGGGACCAGACACTGCCTTCAGTCCCACAGCGTGTCTCTGCTCCTTTACGTCCTGTGTCATTTGCTGGGTGGTCCCTGCCCAGGTGTCACCCAGGAGTGTTGGGTGGGGCTAGGGGGTGGGCCTTGGGAGAAGGACTTGGTTTTTCCTCTCCTCTGGCACTCTGGGGCACAAGGGGGGTGAAGACCCATGGAGGAACGCTTAGTTCAGGTTTGGGGTGCAAGGCGGCCACACGGGGAAGCACGGTTTCACCGTAGGGGGTGTTAGTGCACTGCTGGCTTGGGGGCCCTCGCTGCGCGCCCCGTGCCCGGAGCCCCCGAAATGGATGGAACTCAGCCCTTGGAGGGTGGAGGCGGGGTGGGGTGGGGTGTGTGCTAACCGCTGCAGGGCACGGCCCAGGGAGGCACAGTGATTTCACTGTTGCTTTGACAGGGGTGGGAGGGACCCCAGGAGGAGGGAATATAAGCGTGCATGACGCCTCGGCATTCTCGAAGGCTTCCTGGCACCCACTGACGTCACTTAAGTTCCACCCAGGGCTGCGTGTCCGAACTTTTCAGAGAACATCACATCTTTTGGATTTTGGCGTTTGGTGACGTTTTTTGCCACCGTCCAGATTCACTGATGCTTGACCCTGATGGTCCCGCAGAAGCCGGGCAGCCTCTTGGGGTGTGGACTTGGGCCGTGGTCAGAGTGTCTTAGGAAATCCGCGTGGACTGGAACAGGTGTACCTTCCTTTCAGATGGCAGGCGGTGCCCTGAGATGCCCGGGTGGAGGACTGATGTTAGGAGAAACCAGGGGTTCTCAGGCGGTGACCTCTGCACCTCCTGTTTCAGGGTCCCCGCCCCTCTGTGCATGCCCCCAGGCCTTGCTCCGAGACCCGGCTTGCAGAGCTGCGGTCTGGAGTCTCCCACCTTTGGGAAGCAGCCAGGTGACTCATACGGGGACACAGCTGGAGAAGTGATGCATGGTGCAGAAGTCCCCGCCATTCAGGATCTGTGTTCCGGGCTTGGGACCCCCAGTTGGGTCAGGAACTTGGCAGCTCCCACCTGCCAGAATTCTTGCCTGATCAGAAGGTCAAGGGCACAGCAAGGGCTGGCGTTGGGGTAGTCTGAGCCCTGTGGGCCCCGGGGTTGGGGGGGACCTGGGAGAGGATGTGAGAAGGGGCTGTTGTGTGGCCGTTCTTGTTTCTGTGTAGGCTCCAGGGCTCCTCCAGCCCCGCCCAGCGCCCGCAGTTAACACGGCCACACATCAGATCCAAAATCGGTGTGATGTGCCCATATTTACTCATGTTTCATAGAATTCACTGGGGTTGGTGTCCTAACCCATCCCACCCATCCCAAACCTTACAAGTCCCTGAACCCTTTCCACGAAGGCTTATTCTGATCAATTCAGGGAGAACATTCTCCTTCCCTCCTCCCGTGGGGTGTGGGCTTTGGTGGAGGCTGAATTAGAGGGACAGGAAATTGCTGAGTAGGGGGCCTAGGGGGCCAGCGGGTGTGTGCTGTATCCGCTTGCTTCCTCCTCCCCTTTCTTTCTCTGTCTCCTTGGGCAGGGAGTCCAGGCTCTCCAGAACCTTCCTGGTCTGTGCGGCATTGCCTGCAGGCACGTGGAAGAGGGTCAGAGCCGAGCTCCAGATGCTCCCGGCTCAAGTCTGATGTCAGGGAGGGAGGACGACCCTAAGTGCACGGGTGGGACCTTTAGGTCATCGACGATGAACTTGTTTCTCCTCTCAGTTAACTTCTGTGCGGAAGCGGTACTGGGGCCTGGGCTCCCACGATTTGCTTTCCCCGAGGACGGCTGGAAGCTCTCAGCGCTTGGGCAGCACTTAAGCAGGAGAAGGGTCTCTCCAGGGGTGTTCTGGACGGTTCAGCAGGTGTTTGAGGAGCTGGCGTGACTCCTCAGTCCATGGCTGTCCCGCTCACGTTCAAGATCATTGACATCTGTGGAGGAAGGGACAGCGAGCAGCGAGGGATGCATGGCTTGGCAACAAAGAAGCGACACCAGCGTATTTTTCACTTACCTTCCCGGAGGGAGCTGGCAAGTGTTTGTATTGACACAAGTTCAGTATTAACAGTGTCTGCAAACAGTACTTAGACTTAGATGTGCCCATGAGTTGCCCAGGGATCTTGTTAAAATGCGGATTGTACCTCGGAAAGTCTGGGGTGCAGCTCCCAGGCCGTCCTTGTGCTACCGCTCAGAGCCACACTTTGTGTGCTTGGCTCTTAATATGTTTGTGCCGTCTTGTCTTTGGTTTCTTCTCTAAAATTAACGCTGTAAGGGCTATTATTACTAATGCTGTTACTTAATCTAGGAATTTTGCCAGAACTTTTTCAGTGACGCGCCCTGCATTGTTGTACATGGCGTTCTTTCTTTTCTTTTCTTTTTTTTTAAGTTTATTTATTTTGAGGGAGAGAGGGAGAGAGGGAGAGAGGGAGAGAGGGAGAGAGAGAGAGAGAGAGAGAGAACAAGTTGGGGAGGGGCAGAGAGAAGGAAAGAGAGAATCCCAAGTAGGCTCCGAGCCATCCATGCAGGGTCCCAGGTGGGGCTTGAACTCACCCCCCAGTGAGATCATGACCTGAGCCGAGATCAAGAGTTGGGACGTTTCACTGACTGTGCCTCCCAGGGAGCCCACTTGTAAGTGGCATTCTTAAACGTGCCCCTACTTTATTCCATTTTTTCATATTGGCACAGAGTCCTACTTTGACATTTACTTGGGTCCCTGTGGCTTTTACTCGGTGGTTTTTCTTTTGTTTACGATGAGAGAAAACTGAAAAGGTGGAACCCTTTTGAATCTCGCATGGTCCAGATGCCCTACCTGTCTACATCATAGCGGCACGATCCGTGTCCCATTGAGCTTGGAAACCCCAGGACCCCAAGCAGCACAGAGAGACGCTGCTGAAGTCCCCAGGAGGTCGCCTGTCCTCTGCCAGCCTGAGCTCTGCCATCCCCTGGGAGGTGGGCTGGGCTCTCGTTCCCCGTTAGCGGAGGTGATGTGAAAGCCACTCAGGTCTTACTCCTCTGGGAGTCTCTGTTCTGTGAGGCCGCACGGTGTGACCAGCTCTTCTCTGTTCTACCTTTTGAAAACTTTCACCAGCAAGAGCTTTCCTGGGATAATGGCCCCTTTGGAATTCTTGTATTCTCGCCTACCCTCATTGCCCAGCACTGATGGACGGACAGTGACGGAGCCCATGGGGCTTTGGATGCCATTCCTTTGTCAGCCTTTGTCAAACGTGTCCCGCACTCAAGGGGATGTTGGACAGTTTAGTGCTTTCCCAAGGGTCTGCAGATGCCACAGAGCTAATATGCCTCAGCCAGATGGGCTGGGAAATGTCGGGGTAGATAAACCTTGTTTCTTGTGGCAGAACTTGCAGGAGATTGAGTGCAGCACCCCAAGAGGAGGATAAATTATGGTGGTTCCAAATTTTAGGGCTGACTTTGTCACAGGGCTGGTCCATCAGAGACTCTTCTCCCTTTGTAAAAATATTTTTTTAATTTTAATTTATTTTTGACAATCTTTTTTATTATTTAATATGCATATTTTTTGTTTACTTACTTATTTGGAGAGAGAGAGGCAGATGGAGAGGGAGACGCAGAATCCCAAGCGGGCTCCGCACTGTCCGCGTGGAGTCTGATGCTGGGCTCGAACCCACAAATCGTGAGATCGCGACTTGAACCGATACCGAGGGTAGGATGCTTAACCGACTGAGCCACCCAGGTGCCCCGAGTCCTCCCTTTTTTGAAAAAAAAAAAAAAACAGCTTTACATAGATATAATTCACAATGCCGTACGATTTACCCAATTGAATTCGAAGGGTACACATCAGTTATAATTAGTAGGTTCACAGATATGTGCGTCTGTACGTGTGTAGACACATATATATCATACTCAGTTACTGTATTCACTCGTGTGCACAACCACCACCAGTATACTTGAGAACAACTCGGGAGTTCACAAGGAAACCCTGTGCCCTCTGGTTATTACGCTCACTCCGTCGCCCCCACCCACCTGTAGACAACCGCTAATTTTTTTTCCCGTCTATATCTATTTCTATCAATGGGTTCATATGCTATGGGGTTTTTGTGCCTGGCTTCTTTCATTTAGTATGAAGTTTTTAAGACTCGCCTGTATTGTGGCGGAGTTCTTCCTGTTTATGGCTGAACAATGTTCTGTTGCATGTACACACCATTTTGGTTTATCCATTCAACTGTTGATGGGTATTTGGTTCTTTTTACATTTTGACTATTGTGAGTAGTGCTTTTCCAAACATTGGTGTACAAATACCTGTTTGAGTCCCTGCTTTCAAATTTGTTTCGTAGATACCTGGATGTAGAATTGCGGGATTTTATGGTAATCCCATTTTTAGTGTTTCTGAGGAACTGTCAGACTTTTCCATCATGGCTGCACCATTTGGCACTCCCATCAGCAGAGGACAAAGTGTTCCATTTCCTCCACATTGTCATTAATACTCGATATTTTCTGATTCTGTAAAAAAATAATAACTGTCCTAATAGGTGTGAAGTGGTATCTCGTTGTGGTTTCTGTTTGCATTTTGTTGTTGAGTTGTAGGAGCTCTTTATATATTTTCGTTATTAATCCGTTATCAGGTATATGATTTGCAACTATTTTGTCCCTTTCTGTAGGTTATCATTTTGCTCCTTTGTCCTTGGATGCACAGTTTTTAATTTTGGTGAAGTTCAGTGTATCTATTTTATTCTTTTGTTTCCTTTTCTTTCAGTGTCCTGTCCAAGACATTGTTCCTATCCACATCCAGTGTTGTGAGGATGTTCCCTGTTTTCTCCAAGAGTTGCATAGTTTTAGATCTTACATTTAGGACTATGACCCACTTTGAATTAACTTTTGTTTATGAGGTACAAGTTTATTTCTTTCTTTTGTATGTGCATATCCAGCTTTCCCAGAGTGATTTGTTAAAAAGACTGTTCTTCCCCACTGAATGGTCTTAACACCCTTGTTAAAAATCAACCACCGTATATGCAAGTGTTGGTTTTTAGGCGCTCTGTCTTATTCCATTGGTCTGTGTGTCTGTCCTTACGCTGGGTCACACTGTTTTGATTCCTGTAGCTTTGTGGTAAGATTGAGATCAGGAAGTATGAGTGCTCCAATACTGATCTTTTTCAGTATTGTTTTGGCTTTTTCGGGTACCTTGAGAAGAGAATCCATATGAATTTTAGGCACCTTTTTATATTTCTGCAAAAAATGTTGGTGGGGTTTTGACGGGGCCTGCATTATTTTGTTTTTGTTTTTTTCTTTAAATGTTTTTATTTATTTTTGAGAGAGACAGAGCATGAGTGTGGGAGGAGCAGAGAGAGAGAGGGAGACCCAGAATCCGAAGCAGGCTCCAGGCTCTGAGCTGTCAGCACAGAACCCAATGCAGGGCTCAAACTCACAGACCGTGATACCATGACCTGAGCTGAAGCCAGACACTTAACCGACTGAGCCACCCACGCGCCCCTGGAATTATTTTAATTTCATTTTTGGGTTGTTCTCTGTGTATGGAAAAACAACTGATTTCCGCATGTTGATTTTATATTTTATAACCTCAATGAATTTATTTATTCATTCTAATAGTTGTGTGTGTGTGGGTGTGTGTGTGTGTGTGTGCAATCTTTAGAGTGTTCTGCATATAAAATCACATCATCTGGGAATACAGATAACTTGAGTTTTTCCTTTCCAGTTTGGATACCATAGGGTGGAGCCCTCACGAACGGGATTAGTGCTTTTGTGAAAGAGATCCCACAGAGCTCTCTAGGTCCTTCTGGCCTGTGAAGACACAACGAGAAGTCTGTGACCGTGATCGTGACCGGGAATGGAGCCCTCACTTGATGTGGCTAGTTCCCTGCTCTTGGACTCCCAGCTCCCAGAACTCTGAGCGGTGCATTTCTGTTGTATATAAACTGTCCAGGCTGTGATACTTTGTCACCGTAGCCTGAACAGACCAAGACCCCTTCTGTTTCCTAGTCTGTTGAGTGTCTTTATCATGACAGGGTATTGAATTCTGTCAAGTGCTTTTTCTTCATCGAGTGAGACAATTCTTGTTTTCTTCTCCTTCATTCTATTAAAGTGGTGGATTCTGTTGATTAATTTTTGTGCATTGGCCTATCTTTGCATTTCTGGAATAAATCCCACTTGGTCAGGTGTGTTATCCTTCTAATATGCTGCTGAATTCAGTTTGTTCGTATTTTGTGGAGGAATTTTGGGTCAACGTTCATCAGCGATGTTGCTGTACAGATTCCTTGGAATGTGTTTGTCCTCGGCATTAGGGTGATGCTGGCTAGAGTGGGTGGGGACGTGTTCCCTCCTTCAGTCTTCTGGAACAGTTTGAGAAGGGTTTTGTTTAAATTTTCTTTTTTTTTAACGTTTATTTATTTTTGAGACAGAGACAGAGCATGAACAGGGGACGGGCAGAGAGAGAGGGAGACAACAGAATCGGAAGCAGGCTCCAGGCCCTGAACTGGTCAGCACAGAGCCCGACGCGGGGCTCGAACCCACGAACTGTGAGATCGTGACCTGAGCCGACGTCCGATGCCCAACCGACTGAGCCACCCAGGCGCCCCAGCCCCGCTGGTTTTTAAAGGATGCGTTAGTTCCCACGTATTTTTGAAGTTTCGAGTTTCCACTTTTGTGGATTTCTGTTTTCATTCTGTTGTGATTACGACAGATATACTTTTATGACTTCAGTCTTGGTCGGGCTCATTTTGTGGCCCGACACGTTAGGTTTATTCTGGAGGATGTGCCGTGTGCACTGGAGAACCACATGTGTCCTGCTGTGCTTGAGTGGAGCGTCATGCGGAGGTCTGTGACGTCCAGTGGGTCGACAGTGTTGGCTGTGCCCTGTTCTTGATCTGGTTCCATCCTTACTGAAAGTGGACTATTAAAGTCTCCACCTGTTATTGTAGAACTTTCTCTCTCCCTTCATTGCTGCCCTGGTTAACCTGGTACACTTTAGAGCTCTGATTTTTTTTTTTTTTTAATTTATTTAAAAAGAATTTTTTTAATGTTTGTTTTTGAGAGAGAGAGAGAGAGAGAGAGAGCGTGAGCGCACGCGCGCGCAGGGGAGGGGCAGAGAGAGAGAGGGAGACACAGAATCCGAAGCAGGCTCCAGGCTGAATCCGAAGCAGGCTCCAGGCTCTGAGCTGTCAGCATAGAGCCCAACTCGGGGCTCAAACTCACAGACCATGAGATCATGACCTGAGCTGAAGTTGGAGGCTTACCCGACTGAGCCACCCAGGCGCCCTGTGTACATAGGTTTTTAATCGTTACATCTTTTCAGTGAATCGATCCTATTCTCAATATAGAGTATCCTCCTTTGTCTAACACTTTGCACTTCAAGTACATTTTGCCTGGTGGTGGTATAGCCATCCCAACTCGTCTCTTTGTCACTGTTAATGGGAAATAATCGTTTTCTATCTTTTCACTTTGAACCCGATTGTGTCTTTTGCTCCAAAGGGAGTCCCTTGGACACAGCATATTGTTGGCTGATGTGTCTTTATTTTTCTGTGTCTTGTCAGCCTCTGGCTTTTTGAGAGTTTAATTTATTTGCATTTAGTTACCGAGACTGGCCATTTTGCCAGGCTCTGTGTGTGTTTTTTGGGAGGGGGGTGTATACGTCTTGCAGCTTTTTGTCCTGCGTTTCTCTAGAATGCCCTTTGTTTCCATTACTAATGCTTTAGAGAACACTGCTTAGGTGTGAACGTTTGTGGAGTAAGTTATATTTAGAAGAACCTTTTACAAAACACTGAAACTTGAATTGGTTGTGACGGTGCTCTTGATGGCGTAGTCTCGCGGTTGCTATGCCGAAGGAGTGGAGAGGTGTGTGCCTTTTCTTGCACGACTCCAGAAACTGCTTGGACAAGACAGCGACAGCGTCCTGCCTAGCGCTGAGCTTACTGGGGTTGCCTTTGACCGTCAGGACGATCTCGCAAGCGAGGGAGAGAGTCTCCCTTCTGTAGATGGGAACTGGGAACCCTCCAGGTCACAGGCCTCGTTCAGGGTCAAGTGGGCACAAGAGGGAGGGTTATTTACACCTGTACTCACTCACGGATCTTCCTTTGTTCCGCTCAGGGCTGGGGAGAAGGGACGTGTTCCCACCAAAGACCCGCCAGCTTGAACGAATGGGGATATATGTGATAAGAGGCAGGACCCCATCCAAGCATGTTGATTCTTTGCTCTCCGCATTTTCTTTTCTTTTTTCTTTTCTTTTCTTTTCTTTTCTTTTCTTTTCTTTTTTTTTTTCTCTTCTTTTCTTTTCTTTTCTCTTTTCTTTCCTTTTCTTTTCTTAAAGTTGATTTGTTTAGTTTGAGAAAGAGCGCTAACAGGGGAGGGGCAGAGAGAGAGAGAGAGAGAGAAGAGAGAATCCCAAACAGGCTCTGCTCTGTCTGTGCGGAGTGTGATGCTGGGCTCCATCTCCCAAACCGTGAAGTCATGACCTGAGCCGAAATCAAGAGTCAGACACTTAACCGACTGAGCCACTCGGGCGCCCCTCCGCATTTTAAATATTAAAAGAAAATGAGTGGATTAATTTCACATTGCCTGGCACATAGTAGGTCTTCAACAGACATTTAATTTCTTTTCTCTGGAGGAGTTTTTCAAGAAAGATCCTGGGTTCTTAGCAGTCCAGAGGCTCTTGGATTCAGAATGGTCGAGAGGCTGCGAAGTTTGGGAACACGGGTAATGCTACTTTGCCCTGGGGTATCCGTTCACCTTTGTTCCCAGGTGTGGGGGCCACCTTGTGGTTTTGAGTGTTGCAGCCGAGGCCTTGAGTTTTGAGTGGCCTTCCAGAGGCGGGCAACGGAGTTTCTACCACGCCTCTCACAATCATACTCCTTTTTTATTTCTCAGAATGTCCGAGGTCATTGGATGGTTATCTCTGTCCATCACACCATCTCACTGAGGCTCTGTTATCTCTAGTACCAAGTTTCAGGGCACCCACGGGCCACGTGAATTCCTTTGAGTTTTTAAATGCCTCTCAGGGTCCATTTTGGCTTGCAGAGGTGAGGACAGAAAGTTTCCTGCACCGGCTTCTTTCCTTTAGCTGCGTGCCGTCACGGGTCCTTCCGGATAGAAATAACAGGCCTTATGAAGGTCCTTGCCCCATTTAGAAGAGTCAATCTCATGTTCTCAGGTCAGAGATAGATCCTCTTTCCCCTTAAGCGTGTGCTCAGTCCCGGGTAATCCTGCAGCGGGTGAGCCGGGGGGCACTGTCTGGAAGCTCTGGAGCCTGGGAGACACAGTCCCTTCCTGTCCTCTACAGCGTGTCCCCACCTCGGGCCACGGGCTCTGGCCTCCCACGTTGGACAGTTAAAAAATTTTTTTTTAAACCTTTATTTGTTTTTGAGAGAGAGAGAGAGAGAGAGAGAGAGAGACAGGGTGTGAATATGGGAAGGGCAGAGAGAGAGGGAGACACAGAATCTGAAGCAGGCTCCAGGCTCTGAGCTGTCAGCAGAGGGCCCGACACGGGGCTCGAACTCACGAACTGTGAGATCATGAAGTCAGAGGCTCAACCAACTGAGCTACCCAGGTGCCCCCCCGCCTTTTTTAAATTTTTTTAAAAAATCTTTATTTTTGAGAGAGAGAAAGACAGAGTGTGAACAGGGGAAGAGCAGAGAGAGAGGGAGTCTCACGTTGGATAGTTTAGACAAGCAGCCAGGACCGAGGTCACTGAGAATGTGTCGGGGGAGATCAGTCCCTGGGCGCTGAGGGCACAGTGGAGGTCAGGCCCCCGCTTCTCACGGGAGATGGTGGGGTTCAGGCATCTGCAGGGCCAGGAGCCCCGGGGAGGCTGTCTGTCTAGCAGCTCCCTGCAGACAGGTAGAAAACTGGAAATACAGGACATGTGACATTCCCCCTCTGACTCTTTCCCGGCTCATCCAGGAGGCAGGGAAGAACCTTCGGAATGACTTCCAGCCGGGCATCTTGCCAGAATCCTGCAGGGAGCACGGTTGAGCAGATACTTTTCACAGGGAGCACGGTTGAGCAGATACTTTTCAAAGGTGACGACCCCCCGGGCTCCCCCCTCAGATCTGCCCCCTGGAAGGGGATACCCTCCTTTATTTACACGGCTTCAGGTTAACAGTCTGAAACTCAGAAAATCTTTCCTGAATGATGAAGTCTCTAAGGAGTCTGGCTCCCCAGGAGCTGAGGCTTTCCATGCAGAGCATCAGAGACAGCAGGAGGTCCCCATGCGGACCGTCCCCGGTGCACATTCAAGTCCTGGGTGCCCAGTGAAGCCGCTGTCCCCGGGAGGGACGACCCCAGGGCTGGTGGAGCTTAGGGGCTCTGGTTCTCACACATTTGCTCCCAGGACCCGCTGGACAGCCTTAGAAGTGACCAGCGACCTCCAAGAGTGCGTGTTTTGTGATACTTGCCGCTTTAGAAATGAAGACAGATTGACAAACTATTTATTCCTCTGTGGAAAGGAGAATCAACCTGTTCTATGTGCACAGAAGGACTACCTCTTAAGAAAAAAAATAGCCGTGTGTGGAGGAGAGTGACTTCGTTTTACATTTTGTAAATCCCGTGAAGATCTGGCTTAGTCAAAGGCTGCTGGGTTTTCGACCCTGTGTCTGCAGCCAGCCCTGTGTCAGCGCGGCCTCCAGGGGACCCCGGTGTGCCCTCAGAAGTGCATGGTGGCTCAGCCCAGCCTGAGTCACCGAACCGTGTGGGGCGGTTTGGTGACTGTGCCCCCCTCCCTTTTTTTTGTGGAGCCTGTACTGTGCACCTGCTGCCACTGGGTACCCAGATATGCAGGGCGGAGGTTCTGGCCACAGTCCTGTTTCCCCACGGGGAACTCAAGTGTCTGCAGAGGAATCGGAGACCGGTGTCACTCCCCCTGCCCCCCCGCCAGAGCACTTGGGAACAAGAGTGAGACCAGCACTTTAAAAAAAAGAATTAATTTTAATTTACTTTTAAATTTTTTAAATGTTTATTTGTTTTTGAGAGACAGAGAGAGAGAGAGAGAGACAGCACGAATAGAGGAGGGGCAGAGAGAGAGGGAGACACAGAATACCAAGCAGGCTCCAGGCTTCGAGCTGTCAGCATAGAGCCCAATGCAGGGCTCAAACTCACGAACCATGAGATAGATCATGACCTGAGCGGAAGTCGGACACTCAACTGACTGAACCACCCAGGCACCCCTGTTGTGTTTGTTTTGTTTTTTTTTTTTTAAGTTTATTTTGAGGGAGACAGAGACAGTGCAAGTTTGGGAAGGACAGAGAGAGAGAGAGAGAGAGAGAGAAAGAGAGAGAGAGAGAGAGAGAGAGAGAGAATGAATGAACCCCAGGCAGGCTCTGCACTGTCAGCACAGAGTCCAACACAGGGCTCGAACTCCCAAAACCGTGAGATCATGACCTGAGCTGAAATCAAGAGTCAGACGCTTAACTGACTGAGCCGCCCAGGCGCCCCGAGACCAGCACTTTGTGGCTGAGGCTCCGAAGGTGAGCTGAGAGGGGCAAGGAGCAGAGTGGTATTTCTCTTCTGTGCTGTGGACCAGCACAGCCTCAGCCGGCACTCAGACCCTAGAGCCTTGGAGTCGGGGCGGGCGAAGGCAGCCAGGGGCTGACTGTGCGGTGGGACAGACGATAAGCCGACAGTGAGGCGGTCTTGGCCGTGTGACCCGTTTTTCTCTGTCAGGTTACACTTTTTATCCACAGCACTTATGCCAAATGTGTGGTTTGCCCTTCCTGACCCCAGTGCCCCAGCTCCCCAGACTGGGTGTCCTGCAGTTCCTCAGGTGCAGACGGTGCAGTTCTGACACCATCCCCCTGGAGTTATGTCAGACCCTGCGGGTTAAAGGGCTGCACAAGAAAGAGGCCCCCCGCTTCAGAGGCCAGCTGAAGATGCCCAGGACCCCCGTACGTCTGACCCTATAGGTCTGAATCGGGGGTGTGATTCTCTTCTAGGTTTGACGGTTTGCTAGAACGATTCACAGAATTCGGGAAGTCCCTTTACTTACACTTGTAGGTTTATTATAAAGGCTACAACTCAGGAACAGCCAGATGGAAGAGACGCACAGAGCAGGGTACAGGGGAGGGATCCCATGGGGCTTCCGTGCCCTCCGTGGGCGCGCCACCCTCCCAGCACCCCAGAGGGCCCACCCACCTGGAAGTTCTCTGAACCCTGTCCTTTACGGCTGTGTGTGGACGTTCCATTAGGTCACACGGTTGATCAACTCATTGGCCATTTGTGATTAGTTCTGTCTCTAGCTCCTCTCCCTTCCCCAGAGCTCATGAAGGTGGGGGCCACTGAAAGTTTCATGTTCTAACCACGCCTGGTCTTTCAGGTGACCAGCTCCCACCCTCAGAGGTATCACGGGATACCTCTCCACCTGCTCCATTAGCGTACGAGACACCCATCACTCTGGAGGTTTCAGGAGCCGTGTGCCACGAACTAGACAAAGGCCAAATATTTATTTGTTACATCACGCAGGTGGCGCATGGTGAGCCATAGAGCGTATCCAAGGGGTTGGGAACCAGCTTGGGAAGAGTGAAGGAGAGTCAAGGGACGTGAGGAATACGTGGTCTCTGTTGGCGAAGAGAAAGTGTTCCAGTCATTGACGCGGGTGGCTTTGGTCAAGATGAAGGACCGATTCCTCCTTGGGTCTCTAGGTCCGCTTTCTTCCCAGGAGGCCTCCTATGTGGTGTGGTGGCTCCCACCTTTTTCTGTGCATTTGGCATCACAATCGTGGAAGGAAATGGAATCATAAAATGATTTAGATTAACTTCAGGAATTTTGACGGGAGACCATTTGAAGTCAGCCTGTTGTGACTGTTTTAATAGCTCAGATCACCAGGAGGAGGAATAAGGGAATGTTGGTGTGGGTTTCAGGGTGGAGCTGAGGTCTGGATTAGCTTTGCAACGGAAGACCCCGCCTTGTCACCAACACTCTGTTCCTGTGACGAACACTGGGGACTTTGGGGTACACTCACCTGAGCTCAGAGGTGGGCTTGGTGTAGCATTTTTGCTGGGGATACCAGGTCCCCCAGGGTCCCTGCTCATCTGAATGTGTGTGGGGCTCTCCGTTTCCCTTTGCCTCTGGTCCAGGAGGCAAACTTTCCCAGCGGGAGGACGTGCTGTTGGTCAATGATGTGTGAATAGCTGGGATTCCTTAGAGAAGCTAGCAGTTGTTTAGGGCTGTCCCCACGGGGATTATCAACAGCTGGGCGTCCCCCGCCAGGTACCTGAGAGCAAGTTCTTTTGGGACGTGTTTCAACATGCGTGTGCAGGGTTTGTGGAACTCATAAAAGCGGTGATTGGCCACGCATGTCACACGCTGGTTTTCTTCCCGTGGGTTTCCTTATGGGGTCTCAACCAAGGTGCATCACGTCACGCTCCTGCGTCTCGAACCTCTTGCCCGAAGAAACGAGGCTGGGGACCATATTCCAGATGGCTCTGCAGTTGGCGGTGCTAACTAGGACAGAGGACACAGCGAGCACTCGGTGGATGTTTGTGGAGTGAACTAATGAGAAAGTCATGACTTTCGGGACGAAGGTAAACATGTAACGTGTTGTTAAAGAAGGTCACACGAGCCGTCCAGGGCCTGCCGTGAGCTGCTGGGCTTATGAGAGCCTTAGCACAGTGTCCCGAGGAAAATGGCTAAGCGTTGCTCCGTGTTCTGTCTGTCACCATGCAGCCACCTGTAAGTGGGCCGGGTGATGGGAAGGTGGCCCGTCCTACAGCATCTCTGATGCAGGTGCTTTGTCTGATGTCTGGAAAGCAGAGCGCCTCTCCACCTAAATAGCTCTGACTCCCGACCCGGACATAAGGAGCCGGTGGGTGCCTGAGGCCTCCTTGCACGGGTTGGCAGCCTGAGGTTCAGGGAGCATCGCGGGGTCCCTGCCCGGCTTGCTCCCGCTTGCTCGGCTGCTGTCCCGGGGTGGAACAGGGTCACTGGGAGGCATACTCGGGCTCCTGGCACGTGACAAGGGAGTGGACGGGGAAGGACAGAAAGATGCAGTGCATATCAGAAGGTCAGCTCTGTGCTGGTCACCCCCTCCCATGGGTCACATCCATGAACAGGAGACGACCGTCAAAATGGGCTCACTGGGAGGTGGAATCTAAGAGATGAGCCTTGAAAGGATCATGTAGGAACCATTCTTCAGGCCCTAAGTGATGCTGAGCTGGCCGTAGGGTCCGCGAGAGGGGTCGGCTCCTGGGGGCTGCCACCTGTGACTCCTGGGTCGGACCAGTGTGTGCAGCCGGCTCCGCGTGCCTGACCGGAACATTCTGCCTTCCGGGGAGAGTCCCTGAGCCCGTGAGTCCTGAGCTGGTGACCATGTGGCCAGAGGAGGTCCTGTTCAGGGAGGGGCGTGACACTGTTAGGTCTTGAATTCCTGCCCTGAAGGACCACTTTTCCTTACGTATATTTGTAATACCCCCCACCTAGAACCCACAGTCATTACATACTGCATCTGTTGAGCGATACAGAGAAGGAGACGTGATTGTCTTTCAGCTACTATGTGCTGAAGGTGGGGGAATATTGGACTTTGGGGTGTGCCCCATGATTGGGCTGTTCTGGAGTAGTGATAAGCTTCAAACAAGACTGACGCTGTTTCCTACAGATTTCTCCTGTGAAGAGGGGTGGAATCTTTTTTTTTTTTTTTTTAAGTTTATTTATTTTGAGAGAGAGAGAGAGAGAGAGAGTAGGATGTGGGAGATGCAGAGAGAGAGGGAGAGAAAGAATCCCAAGCAGGTTCCACGCTGTCTTTGCAAAGCCTGACGAGGGTTTGAACTCATGAACCGTGAGATCATGACCTGACCTGAAACCAAGAGTCAGTTGCTTAACCTACTGAGCCACCCAGGTGCCCCAGGAGAAGTGGAGTCCTAACGTGCCATCACTGGTCCCTCCCTCAAAATTATTGCTGTAGGAGCAGTTCCATAGCGTGTTTTCGCCACAACTAATAGCAACTTTTACTTTCTTCTTCTTTTTTTTTTTTTTTGTTTTAATTTTTTAAGGTTTATTTTTGAGAGAGAGAGAGAGGGAGGGAGAGAGGGAGACAGAACATGAGGGGAGGGACAGAGAGAGAGGGAGACACAGAATCCGAAGCAGGCTCCAGGCTCTGAGCTGACAGCAGAGCCTGACTCGGAGCTTGAACTTGTGAACCGTGAGATCATGACCTGAGCCGAAGTTGGACGCTTAAGTGACTGAGCCACCCAGGTGCCCCTACTTTCCTTGTTGTTTTTTTTCCCCTAACTTCCTAAGGGAAGAAAGAGAATGCAGAAGAAAGGAAGGTAGGAAAAGAAAAGAAGAGGGGCAGAGTCTTTCCGCATTTCTAGAAGCTTCTGCGCCGTTCCTGTTCATGTGACTGGCCTGAAGCACTTAATGGCTTCATTGTTTTTGGTGCAGAGCAGTGATTTCTCTGGAATTCCTAGACTGTGGAGAGGGGAGAGCCAGCCTCTAGGGCTGAGGGAGGGAAACCACGCTTGGACATCACAGGGGGCTCAGGCGGGGCTTTGCGGGGAGGCACGGAGAGGGGAGAAGCAGCAAGACCACCGGTTGGAAACTTGACAGAAGCACTTTTTACCAGAAAGATCAATTCTGCAGTTATGTAAGTGATTCATGTGCCTTCTTACAGAAATCCAAACCCAGAAGTCTGTGGAACAGAGTGAGGGTCGCACCTGTGCCCTCTGGGCCATTGGGTGGCCTCCCTCTGGGTCAGTGATGGTCTGTGTTCTCCTGGGCTCTTTTCTCTGGTGAATTCGTGGACCCACATGATGTGGGTTGTGTGTCCCTTTCCCTTCCACTCGAGTATCACCTCCCTCCCCCTCCTCGGCTCTTTTCCTCCTTGGTCTTTGCCTGGACCTCGGTCAAGGCCAGCTTTGGCCAGTTCAGTGAGAAGCACGTTTTGGGATTTACATCATTTAATCCCTGCACAGAGGTGGGGCTGTCTAATTCCCATTTTATAGCCGAGGAAACTGAGGCACTGGAGGCAGGCTGCTCTGGGGAGCTGAGCCAGAAACCCGGTTCCACGTGGGCCGGCTGAGCCGCGAAGCGGTTCCCAGGCTGCCCCCCGGGCGGTTTTTCACGTGCTCAGCACAGTTCTGCACCTTTGGGCTCCTGCTGTCGATGGGGGACACAGACATGGAGGGAGAGGTCAGGGGGATTCAGCCGCAGGACCAGAGGATCCTGGGCCGAGGGGCAGGGCCCCCAGCAGGGTCTGGGTGGGGAGGGGGAAGGAAGGTGGGGGTCATTCTTCCAGAGGGGGTGTGAAACCTATCACCAGCTTGAGCCAGGGGTGGGGAGGGCGTGGGGGGGGGGCGGCAGGTGCCGAGGCTGCTTCAGGGTCAGGTGGGAGTGGCATCCTGGTGGAAGGCAGTGGGAGAGCGCCTGGGCTCCTGGCTTGCAGGAGTGAGAGCGAGGTGTGAGGGGAGGGGAGAATGGGGGACTCGTGGGTTGTGCCACATGCACTTGGTGGCCACCACAGTGGCCTGAAGCAAGGTGGGGGGGACAGGGACAGGCGCATGGGTTGCTTCCAGCTTTTCCATGTTAGGGAGTATGCCTGTCAGTGATGTGTGTGTATGCACGTGTGTGTATGAGCCTGTGTGTGTGTGTGTGTGTGTGTGTGTGTGTGTGTGTGTGTGTGTATACGTGTGCAGGTGCGTGTGAGGGTGAGCAAGGAGGCCATGAGATGCTGCCCGAAGCCTGTTGAGCATGTGCCTGCCTGCAGCTTAGGGGAGCCCTGCTGACCTCCCCCGCTCCGCCCCCCTACAATATCCCCACCCTCCGTGGGCTCTGGGTGTTCAACTTCCAGTAATACGATGGATCCAAATTACAGCCCCCTTGTTGCCAGTGTTTCTATTTCCCTGGTTACCACTCAAGTTGAGTGTGTTTTGCACGTGCATTTTGAGAATCGTTGGCTTCTGTCCCCTCCCCATTTTATTTTGGGCTGCTTAACTTTTTTTTTTTTTTTTTTAATATTTATTTTGAGGGAGGGAGGGAGAGAGAGAGAGAGAGAGAGAGAGAGAGAGAGAATCCCAAGCAGGCTCCAAGCTGTCAGTAGAGAGCTGGACGCAGGGCTCAAACCCACAGACTGTGATTGTGACCTGAGCCGAGACCAAGAGTCGGACACTTAACTGCCTGAGTCGCCTAGGTGCCCCTGTTTGTCTAATTTTTTAATTGACAAGACATTTGCTAAATGCAGACAGCCGCATCACGTTGCTAGTATCTTCTCCCAAAGTTTTTGCTTGTCCTTTGATTTTGTAGAGAGGGCTTGTTGCCATAGAGGAGGTGGTTTTTCCTTCGTGGCTTCCAGATTGAAAATCTTGCTTTGGAAGATCTTCCTCGCCCAGATTTTATACCGTTATTCTTCCGTATTTTCTCTTAGTCATTTGTAAGGTTAAAATCGTCCCATCTATTGGGAATGGTGTGCAGAGAGGCTCCTGCACGTATCTTACTGAACATCAGTAACCACTTATCCTGGATCTTATTTTCTGCGCATACCTGGATGCTCAGCTCCACCCAGATCGTGTTCCGGGCTCTGTACCCTTCTGTGTCTGTCCCCATTCTTGTCCCCGTGCCCCTGGCGGACTGGGGTATTGGCCAGGACTGCCCCACACGCACCTGCACCCATTACCTTGGGCAGGAGCCGCGCTGCAAGGGCTTGCCTTTCCAGAAAGTTCTCTGTTTGCGCCTTGGTGTCTTCCAGATTTCTTTTAGGTTCCTCACAAGAAGTTTCTGTGTTTTCTTCAGAGCCTCTTGTATATGCTTCTTAAGTACATTATTTGTGTTGCTTCTGTGAATGAAACCACTTTATCCTTGCTTCGTAAGTGTCTTGCTGCCATTGTGTGGGTTGCTCTGGGATCGTGACCTCATTTGATGCTGACATCGGTTTTTAGCTGGTCCTGAATGTCCTCTGGAAACAACACTGGCTTTTCTTTTTTCCTGGACAGCTTTCACACCATGTTTCTGTTTCGTACCTCGCTGTATCACCAAGGGCCTCGAACCGTGGTGATTCCTGCTGTCATCTGGGCTTGCTGGCCCTAATTTCTTTTTGTTTATTTATTAAATTTTTTTTTTAACATTTATTCATTTTTGAGAGAGAGAGAGACAGAGACAGAGACAGAGTGTGAGCAAGGGCGGGGGGGCAGAGAGAGTGAGGGAGACACAGAATCAAAAGCAGGCCCTACACTGAGAGTAGAGAGCCATATGTGGGGCTCGAACCCACGAACCGTGAGATCATGACCTGAGCCGAAGTGGGACGCTTTACTGACTGAGCCACCCAGGCGCCCCTATTTATTTTTGAGAGAGAAGAGAAAGAGAGAGAAAACACGTGTGCATGTGGGAGGGGGGTAGAGACAGAATCCCATGCAGGCTCTGTGCTGTCAGTACAGAGCCTGACTCGGAGCTGGATCCCATGAACCATGAGATCGTGACCAGAGCCAAAGTCAAGAGCCAACACTCCCCTGACGGAGCCACCCTGCTCCCCTAAGTCCTTCTCTTTCTGATGAATGCTCACATGTATCTATATGCCGGTACCACACTATTTTAACTACTTTTGCTTTATAATTTACTATAGGGTGAGTGCAGTTCTCCCCTAATACGCTACAATCGACAATCTCACGGTACTTTGGTAGTTTTGATGCATTTAGATCGATGCCTGAATTTCATTTACAAAATTAATTTTAGGTTTGAAACTAATTACTCTTAAGAGGATCAAAGTCTTTGTGTGGTGTTTAATCTTCCCCTCTAGGAACGTAGCATGTTTCCATTTGCCCGGGTCTCTTAAGCACGTCAAGTGCGTGGTGATACCTTTTGGTGTACCTAGGGCTCTTGCTAGCACTGGACTGAAATATGCGCGTGTGTGTATCAGCTGCGGAGAAGGGCGTTTTCCCCCATTCTCTGGTCAGTTACCGTGTCTGTGAGTGCATGGGTTTGTCCTGACCCTCACTGTGGCACTGACCTTAGATCACTTGTAGAGAGAAGCGTCCTCCCTCTCTCAAGTAGGCGCTCCTTTGTCTTAACTGCCTTTCCGGTCTGGGCGGCCGCAGACACGGGTCCATGGGGTAACCCATCTTTGAGCTTGCTTGGTGGCTCCTGGAAGCCACACGGTGAAGACTGGTTCTGGGATCGCTGGTTCCGCTTGACCCTGGAATTGAGGACCCTGTTCGTGGCCCATTCATCCGTTTTGATTAAGTTGTGTCGGTTTCTGTGATGGCGGCCAGTTTGGGATGTGGCCGCTCTGTCCTGGGCCCACTAGACATCTCTGTGGAGCCCCTGCCGAGTGTCCGCTGGTGGACGGGCCACGCGGGAGCTGAGTCACCGTTCGGTTGTCGTTGCTGAACGTGTCCTGCGTGTTCGCCGGTTCGAAAGTATGATGTTGGCATTTGGGGCGGGGGGGAGTCTCGTGTTTTAACTTCCTTCTGGTCCCAGTTTCCTTTTTCCTCATGGCCCATCCCGCCCGCCGGGTGGGGGCAACCGTGGCCTTGCTGGAATAGCACATCCCGCTGAAAGTGATGCGAGGTGCAGTGTTTCTGCTTTAATCCTCGCTTCTCTCTTCCGCTGTCCTCAGGGTCGGGCAGTAGCACTCTGAAATTGTATAATGACTTTTTTAATTATTTTTTTTAATTTTTTTTTTTTTAACGTTTATTTATTTTTGAGACAGAGAGAGACAGAGCATGAACGGGGGAGGGTCAGAGAGAGAGGGAGACACAGAATCTGAAGCAGGCTCCAGGCTCTGAGCCATCAGCCCAGAGCCCTATGTGGGGCTCGAACTCACGGACCGCGAGATCGTGACCTGAGCTGAAGTCAGATGCTTAACCGACTGAGCCACCCAGGCGCCCCAGTATAATGACTTTTTTTTAAAAAACTTGCCTTTCTTCACTTCTATTTCGTTGATCTGTTTCTCCAGCTGTCTTTCTCAGTTTGCTGTCACAAGCGGGCTCTGACATCAGCACAGTGCTGAGTTCAGTTTTTTGAATTAAGGCTATTCTGTCCCCTTTTATAAAGGCCTAGACTTCATTCCAGAGCCGTGTGGCTGAACCCGCCCAATAGCCTCCTCGTGAACGTGGGGGTTTGTTGAATGTCTAAATAGTCACTGTTATTACTCTAAATATTTAGCGCGGGGAAGCTAGACGGATGGAAAGATTAATACTCACTCTGGAATTTTTGGAAGATATCACAGATGCTACAGAGAAATCAAGGGGTCCTTTGTTTCCGAAACACTCTGGAAGTGAGTCCAGATGTTTGTTTTTTGCCCACGTTCACGCATGTGGGATTTCAAGTTCGCGTCGTGTCTGACCGTGAACCCGCAGCAGCGCGCTGTCTGGACTGATGCGCGGATGGCACAGAGTCCCCGGGGCTCCGGTACGTGTGAGGCACGCGGCCGGCTCGGGCAGCACGTCGGGCTGTGCTCTGCTGGTGTTGGCGACAACGGCCGTGGGTGTGGACGGGCCAGCGCACACGGCGCTGGAGGCTTCTTTAAAGCAGTTCTCTGTGCCTGGCGGGTGGTCCTGCCCTTGGTGAGGACGCGTCTCAGGAGCTCTTACAGCTCACCGTGTTCGGAAACCGTCCTGCTTTGTTCTCTCTGCTGGGAAGTTCGATATCCACGTTCCTAGAATGGACAACGATGGTGGGACAAACAACTGGATGTCATTTTTCTTTAATTATAGATTAATTTATGTTGCCCATAGTTCTTCAAAAAGGTTTATTTCTTTGTTTTGAGAGAGAGAGAGAGCTCATGGGTGGGGAAAGGCAGAGAGAGAGCGAATCCCAAGCAGGCTCCGCACTGTCAGTACGGAGCCTGATGTGGGGCTCGATCCCAGGAACCGTGAGATTGTGACCTCAGCGGAAACCAGGAGCCTGACCCCCGAACCCCCTCAGCCAGCCAGATGCCCTGGTGCCCGCTGTCAGGAGCAAACGTCCCCAGTGTGTGTTGCAAATTTAAAAGCATACGTGTGAGAGCTACATCTGGAAGTAGCCATGGGGCATTCGGATCAGACTCCAGAAAAAGATTAGTTTTTCTGGAAAAGATGGGAAACCTCTCAGAGTGTGAGGAGTGGATGTGTTACGTGACCCAAGTCCGTTTCCCTGGTCCCGGCCCATTGTCATTTCAGAGACCCTCATGCTTGTCTGACCGTTCACCTTTTTTTTTTTTTTTTTTTTTAATTTGTGGACAACCTAGCTGCTAGCATTTAGAGACGTCCCGCCTGATACACTTGCTGTAATCCTTTTCGGAGTTACAAATTCTTTGCGAGGATGACAGCAGGTGCCCTTAGTAAAACGCCTTTGCGTGTGCAGGTGGCGTTCAGTGTGATGCCCCCACGTACTTTTGTGACCTGCGTGCCCCTCTCGATCCTAAGGCCATCGTCCTGTCCGAGCATCAGTAGGCTTCACAGCCTGTAGGTGGCTGGCGTGTTCCGCGTCTGACAACGGGCGCGCTGCCGGCCGAGTCACATTCGTGAAAATCTAGCATTCGTTCAGCGTTTACTGTGTGTTGGGTCCTACAGCTTGACATGCGTCAGCTCGTTTCCTCCTCGTAAAAGCCCTTGGGGGGAGATGGTATTTCCATGTCGATTTTGGAGCTGGGGACTCGGGCTCAGTGAATTCAGTGACTCTCCCGACTCGCCCGGGTGTCACCTGCAGAGGCACCAGGGCTCTCTGGCTCTCGTGCGTGATCTCCAGCCAGTGTGCCCGGTGGGACCGCCTGCGGTGGTTTTCTAGTAAATTCTAGGTCCCTGACTTCTTCCATCGCGGGTCAGCAGCAGGGCACGTTTTATTTCCACTGTCGAGTGATCAGGAAAGGTTAGTCTAGGCATCTCCTCTCCTTGCAGGGGCACCCACACCGCGGGCAGGGGACCGGCTCGGACACACAGAGGCGGCAGCGGTGATGAACGCTCCGTGCTCTTCTCCCTGCTGAGTCGTTGGGGGCGTGTGTGTCACTCGGCACGTGACGATTCAGCAGCATATGTTACTGTCCTCCGGGAGGTGGGCTCTCTCCCCACCGGCCTCCAGAGGAGCCCGGCTCAGGGAGCACCCTGGTGACTGGAAACTCCCCTCCAGCTTCTCCCTTGGTGCTGACACTCCTCTTCAAGCCTAGAACAGCCCTCCTGCCCGTCCCTCAGTAGATGAGTTGCATAAAGTGGCGAAAAAGGAAGTGGCCAGGGGTCAGACCGCGGGTCTGCCCGCTTCTGCCCCTTCCCGCTGAACGCGCATGCACCTTGTGGAGAACATCAGTCCGTGCTCCCTGCCGGCACCAGGGGGCGGGTACCCGGGCTGAGACGGAAGGGGGTCTCTGTGGGGTGGGGTGAGGGTTGCAGCCTGCGAGGACCCCGGGAACGACGATGTTGGCTCGGATCTGGGCTCCCGGCACGAATGCTAGGTACACTTGGCCTTGCGAGAGGGCAGAGGTCTGTGCGTTCCGTTCCCAGCCTGCCTTGGGGGCACTTGGCTTCTACTGCCGAGGGAAGACGGTGACCCGGGACACGGGGCGGCCTCCCCGTGTCCTCCGGTCTCCGCCGGCAGGATCTGCCCCTGCAGTCGGTTGACATGCCGACTAGAAAAAGCCTGGTCCTTGTGGACCTCTTCCTTTCTCTGCTCCTTGTAGAATCTTTTAAGTTAAATCTCCCTGAAAAGAGAAATATTCCATGTGTCTGTTTCAAGGAGACTGGAGTCTTGGGTGCAGAGCAGAAGATTTGTGTTTGGCCAAGTTCAAGGTGTTCAGTGTCGGCCTCTTTGACTTTTCAGCTTTGGAGCCGGGCATGAGGCTGAACCGGAGCAGGGAGCTGTGGGGACCGGGAGCCCCGCGACCGTGACCGGCACCTGGTTCTCACCTGGGTCCTCGTGGTCGAGCCGAGGTGGCTGCCAAACCAGCGGAGCCGGAGCGAGCCCCTGACAGGTAAGGTCTGTTCGGTCTTTACCCAGAGGTGGGATTCTCTCTTGGGAGAAGCATCTGGTAAACATTGATTGAGCTGAGATCAGTAAGTGAGGGTCGCTGTAGGCAGGGGCCTGACGACGGATGCTTTCTTCCGGTGTTTCTGCACCTGTCTCTGTGTCCCCTTGCCTCCCCTCTGCTCCCTGCGCTGAGCTGGGTGACTTGAGAGATCTTGCCGGGCCTCCCTGGGCTCTGCAGACCACCCTCCACGCCCGCTGTGCCTCTCCCTCGCCTGCCCCCCTTTGGTGTTCCGCCAAGAAGCTGTTGTGTTTGGCGACGGGCCAGGACAGAATGGGGGGCGGCTCCTGCCTCAGGCTTTGTTTTCCAATAGAGCTTGGAGCTTGTGTGGGGAGCGTCCCACCTTAGCGCTGGTAGTGGGGGTGGCCGTAAATAATGAGCCTCTGGGGCAGGTGCTACACCTGGACCTTCCCTTCTGTCCCGGTCGGCTGGGGTGTGGGGTTCTTACCATGCTGTCCATGGGGCTGCAATGCTAGTTGGAGAACTGAGGCCGGAACAGTCTTCCAGCAAACGGGCCTGCTACAGCCTTTGGTCCCAGGGAGGATGGTGGGTGCTGGAGAGTGTATCAGTCAGCTCAGGCTGCCATAACAAATACCCCGGGTAGGACAGCTTGAACAGCACATGTGCGTTTGGTCACAGCTCTGGAGGCCAGAAGTCTGAGAGTCTTAGGAAGCCTCCGTCTCTGGCGTGTAGATGAACGTCTTCTCCTCGGTGCCAGCATGGTCTTCCTCCCGTGTGCCTCTGTGTTCTGCTTTCTTTTTCTTCTAAGGACATGAGTCCTCTTGGATTGAGGCCTACCCAAGACCCCGAATTATCTTAATCACCTCTTTAAATTTTTTTTATAACATTCATTCAGTTTTGAGAGACAGAGTGTGAGTGGTGGGGGAGGGGCAGAGAGAGAGAGAGAGGGAGACACAGAATCAGAAGTAAGCTCCAGGCTCCGAGCTGTCAGCCACGGAGCTCGAACCCATGAGCCCTGAGATCATGAAGTGAGCTGAAGTCAGATGCTTAACTGACTGAATCACCCCGGTGCCCCCTTAAGCACCTCTTTAAAGACCCTATCTCCAGATATGGCACATTCTGGGGTCAGTGTTCCAGTGGCACATTCTGGGGTCAGCGTTCCAGCATTGGAATGTTTGAGGTCAGCCCCTAACAGACAGGACCCTGGGCTGAGGAAGTCGGGTCCAGATTTCTCGGGGACAGAGGTGCTGGCCTTTCTCTCCCCATTTCCTACACTCACATCCCTTCTCCTGTTCCGTATTACCGCCTGTCATGACCCTGGACTCCCTTGGGTTTTCCTTGCCTGTCTATAGTGCAGAACAGGAGGGTTCTAATCCCTTCATTAATCGGGTTTATTCAGCAGATCCTTCCCGAGCATCAGCCTCACGTTAGATGCTGAGTAACATTTTAGAATCCTGTTCAGGTTCAAAAGGTGCACGCGTGGACATTTTGTGTTTCTTTCTCTCTGGATAGTGAACACGAAAGTTGATTTTTTTTTTCTGGGGTGTGATCCCTCCCTGCCCTCCGCCAGGCAGTGAGCCCTCATGGAGACCATGTTCCCCACACGGAGTCGGGCTTAGCTCTGGCCTCCCTGCTCCTGCCCCCATCCCACCGAGCAAGGCTTGCTTCCCATGAACCGCGACATCAGACTTTTACCCCAGTCCTGGAGGAACACCACCACTGGTACAGATTGGTTTCTGTAAACCAGAGGGAGATGAAGAAAAGGGGCAGAAGCGTCCTATCCGGCTCTTCCCGGAGGCTGCAGAAATCAGCGTGGGGAACGAAATGATGGGAGAAGTAACCTCATCGTGGCCCCCATCCCATCCGTGTCCCACACCCAGGGCACAGGTGCTTTGTCTTGCCTCTGTTTTCGCCTTCCTCGGCGAGCACTTCGTGCCGGAAGCTCCGGCAGGCGTGGTACGGAAGGAAGGTACCTGGTGTCGTGGGTCGGGCTGATGCTCCCACGTGGCCGTGGGCATCCTTCGTGGCCCCTGTGCTCCCTCCCGCTGACCGGCTCCTTCATCCGTGCCTCGGGGTTGTTACGCGTCGTGCCGAGACTCCTTGAGGGTCAGGACTGGTTTTGTCCCTGGCAAGCTGATTGCAGCGTGGAAGGAACACACCTGGAAAAAGGCCCGAGGCGTCCCTGATCACGCTTGTCCCCACTTCTTTGATTGTCTGCTCAGCTTCCACCCCGCGTCCCGGTCTTACCTGTTACCATCAAAGCCGCCAGCCTCTGGATTCCGACAGCCCCATCAGGGACGTCTTGGCGTGGGCACGCAATGAAACGAAGCCTCGTTTCACAGTTCATCCTCCTGTCTGGGGCCTGAAATCTAGTTATCCGTGGCAGCTTAAGCGTGGGGGTCTGCTGACGTGGAAGGCACCGTGTGGGGCGTGTCACGTCTACCCTCCGGGACTGGGCAGCTGGGTCTGGGGCTGTCCGTCCCCTGTTTGGATGAGTTTGCATGCCCCGCGAGGTCACTAGGTGTAGGGACTAAATGGTGGGTCCCCGAAGTTTGGTCCAGGGACGGCATGTCCAAAAACACTGTAGCCACAAAACCCTTTCTTGACCCGAACGCTGATGTGGTGACTTCTCGTGTGGCATGTGTGGGACCCATTGGGTGCTTGGGGGGCCTGGAGCCCACTGGGTCTGGGGGATGGCTGGGCAGTGGACACGGGTGCCTTTGTGGTCACTGACAGTTCTCGCGATGGGCTTGTCCAGGGATGAGTCTTAGATTTTGATTTTTGTATTTTTTTTTAAATGCTTATTTATTTATTTGGGGGGGAGAAGAGCGCGGGTGCAAGTGGGGGAGGGGCAGAGAGAGAGAGAGAATCCCAAGCAGGCTCCGCCCTGTCAGCGTAGAACCAGATGAGGGGCTCAAACTCACGAACGGTGAGATCATGACCTGAGCTGTAATCAAGAGTTGGATGTTTAACCGACTAAACCACCTGTGTGCCCTGAAGGTCTTAGATTTTTTAAAAACCAGTTTGTATTCTCTGTGGCCTCACACTGCACCCTTAGTCCTGGCCAGACGAGTCTAAAATGCACTTTCACGGGACACGGAGGGAGCCGGGGCGCGTGCAGGTGTGTGGGCTGCAGGCACAGGCCATTCCGCTGGGTGGTCTAGTGTGTGCATCTTCTCCAAGGCGGTGGTGACCCCACCGGGGACGGGGTGCGGCTCCTTCCATCCTCCATGATCCCCTGCATTAAAGAGAACTAATTTGGCCCCACGTTAGGCTCCACTAACTTGAACACGACCTATAACATATTAGATAAAGCATTACATTGGTTCTCATTTTCCTGACCTTTTTCTAGTCATTGATTAGTTCCAGAGAGCACAGTTTGGACTAGCTAACTGTCCCAGGTGGGGCACTGGGGTCTGCAGGCTGGCCACGACCCTGCACACATGGAACATTCTGGTAGCAAGAGGTTCCCTTTAGAACTCATTTCTCAGGGGCACCTGGGTGGCTCAGTCGGTTAAGCGTCCGACATCGGCTCAGGTCATGATCTTGTGTGCGGTTCATGAGTTCGAGCCCTGCGTTGGGCTCTGTGCCGACAGCTCAGAGCTTGGAGCCTGCTTCAGATTCTGTGTCTCCCTCTCTCTCTACCCCTCCCCCTGCTTACACTCTGTCTCTCGCTCTCTCTCAAAAACAAATATTAAGAATAAAATGAGCTCACTTCTCTTTGATCTGTGAGTCGGAGCCCCATCCCCTGGGGGTTCGGGAAGATGCCGTAACATGAAATAAGAGGGTCTGAGAGGGACCCAGTTAGTGGCTAACAGGGAAATTAATAAATCATAGGCTTTGGTTTGCAGGGTGGCTCTGACCGGGGCTCTGGATTTGGGTGGAGCCAGCATGGGAATCCTGATCCTGGAGGGGCGGGGTCGAAGGCTGTCAGTGAGGGTGGGGGGGGATGATTTGGGCATTAGGGCCGCCCTCCCTTCTACCTTCACAGTCGATGCATCTCAAGAGCCCTGTTTATTTTGGGGTCTTAGGGGGAGGGAGGGAAAGATACAGATGGTCTTACCTGCCCGACTTCTTTTTTGTTGTTTTAATTGTTTTTAAAGTTTATTTATTTATTTTGAGAGAGAGAGAGAGAGAGAGAGAAACAGAGCACATGAGCTGGGGAGGGGCCTAGACAGAGAGAGAGAGAGAATCCTAATCAGGCTCTGCGCTGTCAGCCTGGAGCCCGACTCGGGGCTCGATCCCACGAACCGCAAGATCATGACCTGAGCCAAAATCAAGAGTCGGACGCTTAACCGACTGAGCCCCCCCCAGGAGCCCCTTACTGTCCTAGTCTTGGTCCCACGGAGGCCTCTGAGCTTAGCCATCCTCTGACCCCAGGTTTTAGTTGCTTGTTTTGTTCTCGCAGTCAACTTGGGTCAGAGCATTGCACCCCCAGACCCTGTGTCGGCTGCATCGCACCCTCTGCGGGGCCTCACCTCCAGAGCGTGCTCTCTCCCGACAGCAGAGGTGGGCCTGCGCCCAGTGGTGCGGGCCCCCGGCCCCTCAACATACAGCAGGAGGGTGCCCCTCTGGGCCTTGGAGCCTTGGGATGGGGGGGAGTGGTGGTGGTAGTTACTGCTGCGGCGGGTGTAACCTGTGTAGCAGGACAGGAGGTGGAAGCCATTTCTCTGCCCGGCTGTGCTGACCAGTCACACCTCCCCGTTTACAGTATAATTTAAACCCACATCTCCTAAGAATCTAACTGTAAATGGAGTGACTTCTGTCTTCTTCTTTTCAAGAGCAGAGAGTCCCAGTTGTGCCACAGCTTGAGGCCAGCCAGCCAGGAAGGGAGTTTGTTTTTTGTTTTTGTTTTTGTTTTTTTTTTTTTGTTTTGTTTATTTTGAGAGAGGGGTGGGGGGCAGAGAGAGAGAGAGGGAGACAGAATCCCAACCAGGGTCCGTGTTGTCAGCGAAGAGTCTTGACACAGGGCTGGAACTCACGAACCATGAGATCATGACCTGAGCCGAAACCAAGAGTCGGATGCTTAACCGACTGAGCCTCCAGGCACCCCCACAAAGACAGACCTGGAAGGAACTGGTGTGCACCTCAGCGTGTGTCCTCCTCTCCGGACTCCTGTCACCTCCTGAGTTTTCTAATGGTGCCTGCTTCTCTCTTTCCGCTCTCCCGTTGCTCCCCTGTTGACTGTTGTTTCTGCCATGTGCTCCCCACTGAAAGCATCCTCGCAGCCTCTTGGCAGACTTCTGTGTCCTCCCGTGGGGTGCCCATATTGTTTTATTTCTGCCTCGTTTGGGGCGCTTGACCCAGCGTGCCCTGATGCTGGGGTTGCACGAACCTTCTCTCCTCCTTGTGCTGAGAAGCCAGGATCCTGTGGCGCCCC
>NC_064816.1:62356845-62401830 GCF_023721935.1 Panthera uncia | reverse complement strand
CCACACTCCTCCCCTTTTTCGGGGGGGTGCTCACCCCCTCTCCTCCCCCCCCCGCCTTGCAACTCTCTCCCGGGCGGGCCCCCCCCCCCCCCCCCCCCCCCCGTCAGCTGCTGCATCTGATAAATATCTGATTGAGCTGTTTGCACTGTTGGGTCCAGATACGTTGGGGTCTTGGCACGTTATTCCCCGAGGGTGGAAGGAATCTAAAACTCACTAACATTGAAGGAAGCAAAATAATCTGTTTGCACCCGGCTTTTAAGTCCCTTAGAGATGCAGGTCTCTAGCTCTCGTTTGTTTCAAGAATGTGTGCAATTGTCACAGAGGCATTTGTAGGACGGTCACACGGACACTCTTGCCCATTCCAGCCAGAGTCCTCACCGTGCTGGCATCTGTGGTCATCTCGTTCCAGGGCACCATTGACCTTGTTCTGGGAGTGACAGGTGATTTTCAGTTGTGCTCTGGACATCTCGGGTTTATGCTGTGAGAGTCGGGGGTCCCATTGTAATCTCCTTAGCAGGTGGTTTCCCTGGTGGGGCGTCGCCGCGGGACTGCGTAGGGCCGGGGGACTCATGCCAGCTGGGTCCGGGCAGCACCGCCCGAGCTCAGCTCCTTGTCACAGCCTGGAAACTCACACCTTCCTGGAGCACAGGCTCCTTGTGGCCACGTGCAGGGGAGACTCCACTCCCCTGCACCCCCTCGGGGGTGTGGAGGGTGCACATGCACGGCCTCATCACCTGTCGGGGCTCACTCAGCTCCCACTGGACGCTGCTGACACGGAAGGTGACGGTGAGGAGAAGAAACGCCAGCTAAGCCCACCTCTCCCTTGTTACCTTCACGATGCCAAGAGGGATTGGAGGCCTTTGCATCATGTTAAAATGTGCAGTATCGACAAGTTTCTGAGAACTTTGGGTATTTGAGTACTTAAGTGTAAGCTAACACGCATTTAAAAAATTAAAAACAAATTTTTTTTAATGTTTATTTACTTTTGAGAGAGAGAGAGAGAGAGAGAGACCGAGCGCGCACAGGGGAGGGGCAGAGAGAGAGGAGACACAATCTGAAGCAGGCTCCAGGCTCTGAGCTGAGCTGTCAGCACAGAGCCCGATGCGGGGCTCGAACTCAGGAATCCTGAGATCGTCGCCTGAGCTGAAGTCAGACGGTTAACCAACTGAACCACTCAGGCATTTCCCCCCCCCCCCCCCCCCCCCAAAACATTTTTTTTAATGTTTATTTATTGAGAGAGAGAGAGAGAAAGAGAGAGAGAGAGACAGAGTCCCAAGCTGCCAGCACAGAGCCTGATGCAGGGCTCAATCTCAGGATCCATGAGATCATGACCTGAACCAAAATCAATAGTCGATGCTTCACTGAGCCACACAGGCGCCCCAAAGGTAACAGGCATTATTCCTGGAAGCTCAGTGTTTTTTTGAGCAGTGACAGCATCAAAATCAATTTGGACAATTGCAGGGGAAGAGTGTTTAACGCAGTGTTGAAGGTAAGCCTCAGGGACCTCAACCAGGCTTTTGCTGTTCCACTACGGCGGGCGTAGAATGCTTGCTTTACTGCACGTGCACTTCCTTCTAGGCTTGTGGGAAAGTGTGTTCCTCCTTCCATCCCCCTCTCTGGATGTGATCTCCTCCAGCCAAGGGCTCAGGCGTCTGTCTTGGGACGTTGCCGTGGGTCTACCGGTCGCGTGCGTCTTGGGCTGGGAGAGAGCAGGTGTACGACTGGTCGGGAGGACAGTGTCCAAGGCAAGTCGATGTGGATAAAGTGCCAAGGGCGCTGTCTCTGTCTTAAGATTGGGAGCCCCAGGCACATGGGTGGCACCTAGTTAATTCTTGCTTGGTCTGTAGCGTCAGGGGCAAACCATTGGGGGGGATGCTGTCAGCCTATCTTTATCTTATTTATTTTACTAATGTTTACAACGGTGAAAGATGATTCCTGGACTTAACTTTCTTCTCAGACAGCCCAGACTGGTCTGGAAGGGCCTATCCTGTCGGTCACCAGTGAGTTATCTTGGGATATGGGGGTCAGCCTAGGCTGAAGATAGGGCCTGGGTGACTCATCGTCTAAGGTAGCTAATGTCTTTCCTGTCCTGTTAAAGTGGTCAGCGTCATTAGCCTGGAACTCGTGTATCTTTGTGACATAAAAACATAACTCTTCTGGAATTGGCATTGGACATGGCTGAACTTCGCGGACACTGGGGACTAGTGGTAGGAAGCTAGGTTTTATAATTACTGTAGGTTTCTGCCGCTCTTGGGTATTTAGAATCATGGCTTGTATACTTTGGCACTTCTAAATGTGTCAGCCCAAGGGTGACTCTTACCAGGCTCCACATGTTTGCAGTCATGGAAGCTTCTATTGAACGGGATTGCCCCGAGATGGACGCATGGATGGACAATGACAAGGAGACTTCCTGTGTGCACCTGCTGTGGTTAAGAGAAAAAATGGAGACCTTCACGTGTGCACCTGCTGCGGTGGAAAAGAGAAAACGGAGATCTGCCTGTGTGCACCTGCTGCGGTAGAAAAGAGGAAACCGAGACTTTCACGTGTGCACCTGCTGTACTAGAAAGAGAAAAGGGAGACCTTCACGTGTGCACCTGCTGCGGTAGAAAAGAGAAAATGGAGACCTTTCTGTGCGCACCTGCTGTAGAGAAAGAGAAAAGGGGGACCTTCATGTGTGCACCTGCTACAGTAGAAAAGAGAAAAGAAGCAATGAGGAAATATCTTTCTTGCTCTTCAGTCCTTGTCCAGAGGTGGTAGCTCATCAGTTTTCCAAGTGGCTTCACACGGGAACGCTAAGAGCAGCACGGATCATGCCGCTGCCTGTGGCCGTCTTAGAAGTTGTGCAGAGGACTCTGTGCCTTGGCGTGTGCCAGGGGGACTCGGTTCCTGAGGTAGCAGAGGGAGTCCCATTCAGGCTGCTTCCCCGTGGGGATCCCTGTGGCAGCTCCTATGTGTGATCTGTGGCTCAGACATTCCAACTGTCAAGAAATACACGTTCCCTGTTTCTTTCCGGGAGTAGGGGCAGCCTGGGGATGCTATTGCTGACGGAGTGTCTGGGCCAGCAGGCTGCTGCAGAATGTTCTGGGTCGAAGGGGGGTTCATTTTTTCTGAGTTCACAGTCTCAATGAAAGGAAGATGGAAGGATGCAGTAACGCGCGATGGGATTTACGATAACAAGTACCCGCTGGTCGAATGCTCGATCTAAACATCCCCTGCCTTCAGAAGCAGCAGACCTGGGTCCTGAAGCTGGGCTGGGGGATGGAGAGAGGAGGGTGGCATTCTGGACATGCCCCTCTTTGTCCTGTCAGGGCTTCTTTTGACGAATCGCTTTGTAGACAAGCGAGTTGATATCTGAGGGTCCGGAGGGAGTGTGATGGATGTGGGGGCTCCACCCAGAGATTATCGCTTTTTTAGTTATTGTGACCAATGTTATTAGTTATTATTAGTTATCGTCAGGGCCAGTGCGGGAACATGTTGTTTCAAAAATAACAGATCCTGGGGCGCCTGGGTGGCTCAGTCGGTTAAGCGTCCGACTTCGGCTCAGGTCACGATCTCGTGGTCCGCGAGTTCGAGCCCCGCGTCGGGCTCTGGGCTGATGGCTCAGAGCCTGGAGCCTGCTTCCGATTCTGTGTTCCCCTCTCTCTCTGCCCCTCCCCCGTTCATGCTGTGTCTCTCTCTGTCTCAAAAATAAATAAACGTTAAAAAAAAAAAATAACAGATCCTGCCAATTGCAAACTTCGGAAGAAAAAGTCTTGGTGGTTTGTTATTTTTTGTTCAGTGTATTTATTTATTTTGAGTGGGGGTGGGGGGGAGAGGGAGGGGCAGAGCGAGAGGGAGAGAGAGAGAGAGTCCCAAGCATGTTGACAGCATAGAGCCTGAAGCAGGGCTCAAACTCATGAAACCCTGAGGGCATGACTTTGAGACAAAATCAAGAGCCGGAAGTTCAACCAAGCCACCCAGGTGCCCCTTCGTGGTTCGTTATTGTGACTCCCTTAGTGTAGGACTAGTGTGGCCAGAATAGATACAAATCTATTTTTTTTGAAAACAGAACAATTAAAAAAATTTTTTTTAATGTTTCTTTCTGAGATAGCCAGAGCATGAGTGGGGGAGGGGCAGGGAGCGAGGGAGACACAGCATCCGAAGCAGGCTGCAGGCTCCAGGCTCTGAGCTGTCGGCACAGAGCCCGACGCGGGCTCGAACTCACAAACCGTGAGATCATGACCTGAGCCGAAGTCGGACGCTCAACTGACTGAGCCACCCAGGCGCCCCTTAAACAGAACAATTTTAAAATTCCATTTTACTATTAGACGTTAAGGAATTTTCTAATAAAAATCCAAGTCGCGTGGGAAAGAGATTAATGCATTTGTAAACCTCTAGAATTGTGCCGTTTGAAGAAGTTTTAGTGTCCTCTAGGTTTTAGAGACCCATTTTGACCCTTTATTTAGGTGAGAAAAGCAGAGTTTCTAAAAAATACGTATTTTCATTTAGCACATCTTCCTGAAGTAGGAGTCAGGACTTCCCATGATGGTTGCGAAAGAAATGGCCTCAGTAGCTTTTTCCTTTTTGGGGGGTGGGTCCCACCCTGTCCATGAGACCAGAGCTGTTTTCCCTCAAAGTCTATGTGGCCAGAACAGATAAGGTTATGTTTTTACCTGGACCGGCCTCCATCCCCAGAGGGCTCTGGTCCCGAGGCCCCAGTCCCGGCCACAACCTCAGTGCACCTGTTGCCTAAACCTTGGGCTGTGGGCTCCTCATTTGCATACGGCCTCACGTGCTGGCTGGAAGGAGGAGGAGGAAGAGGAAAATGCAAGTCGACCCCCAGCAAGTGTCCAGCAATGGGCTCCTTCCCGTGGTCCCACCCTGAGTGTTTTCTGCTGCTTCTCCCGGCCTGGCTTTGGGGCTCCATCCTGCGTTGCTGAAGTATCTTGTGTCCCCTACATCTGTGCTTCCTCCCACCTCCTCGCTCCCCAGCTCCCCAGTTCCCACCACTGGCCCAAACTCGGCCCCCGCCATGGAGACTCCCCTTTCTGGTGTGGCCTCGTTAATGTCAGTCTGTACCACACGTGGCCCCCAAGCAGTGATTTACAGTAGCGAGGTGCCTGCCCTCCCGCCTGGCCCCGGAGGCAGGCGTGTCCCCACTTGCCGTCAGGGCCCTGCTGAGGGGCAGCGGGTGTCCAGGGGGGCCGTGTGGGTTTGTCCGGCGCCCCCCTCCTCGCCCCGTGGGTAACACGTGTCCACCTGCAGAGATAGGAGACACCCATCCTCCTGCGAGGTGTGTTCCTGCATTTAGCGCATCTCGTCCAGGCCAAACCCTTAAGAAGATACATTATCTTACAGTAAAACCTTGGTTTTTGAGAGCATAATTCATTCCGGAAACACGCTTGTCATCCAAAGCGCTCGTATCTCAAAGCGCACTTCAAGGACCTGTAGCTCAGTTGTGATCACGTGACGTTCGGCGTCCCGTACGACTCGTATCGCAAGACATCGCTCGTTTATCAAGTTAAAATTTGCTAGAGACGTTTGCTCGTCTTGCGGAACCCTCGCAGGACAAGTTCCTCGCAATCCAAGATTTTATGGTATGATCCTCAGGGCTCGACTGTATCTACACTGGGGGGATTTTTAACTGGGGTAAATACAAGCTTTCCCTTAGAGGAGCGAGAAGCTGTGTAGGAGTGCAGCGGATAACGGATTGGTGGCGTGGACAGAAGAACCGCGAGGGAAGAGGGGTCAGGGGTCAGGAGCACCTGAGCCAGCAGTGGTCACGACCTCCGCCCATGTCAGGCAGCCGCATCTCACTCCCACCTGGCGGGTGAGGAGGGACCCTGCGACCGTCTGTGGGCCACGGGATAGTGGGCGCAGGGCCTGAACCCGGCCTTGGCTCTGCTCTGGCCTGGCTCTTAATCCTGACGAGGACGCAACAATCAGAACCGACGGCCGGAGCCTGTTCTGACCTTCCTTTCATGTTCACAGGAGCGGGAAGGACCTCCTGGTAAAATAGGCGGGATTTACGTGCCGCCAAATGGTTTTCTTTTCCTCCAGTTCAACTTTGTGGCTTCCCGTAGTGACGCAGCGTGTAGCCAGATGAAGCACCTTCCAGACGTGGTTTGACCTGCTCTGTGGCCCGTTCTTCTTCTCGCCCCTCTCTCCTCCCCGTCCGCCCCTGGTGCCCTCCTCCCTCCCCTGTGTCTCTGCCTGTCAGAGGGGATCCAGCAGCTGTTTTGAGGACCAGGGTCCCTGGCAGCGTGGGATCCGAGGGCAGAGCAGTGCAGGCGGGGGCTTGATTTTAAGAGGACCACCCCGGCTTCTCTGCCGGGAGGTCTGCAGTCGAGCAGCTAGGTACGGGGCCGAGCGCTTGGACCACACTTGGTCGGGGGTGGCAGTTAGGGTCTGCCTCCGGGGGGCGGCAGGCGTGTGGAAGAGAGAGCTGGCTGGGCTCACAGATGATGCAGTGTCTCTGCCCGAGCCAGTGGGCAGAGGGCGTTTGCATGTGCTGATTGGGAGAAGCAGTGGGGGCCTTTGAGGGTGGACACTTAGGTCAGAGAGGCCAGGGCGGGGGGTGGGCAGACAGCCAAGCAGCAGCGGGCAGGAGTCGGGTGTGTGCTTGGTGGGAGTCAGGGGCCGGGTCCTGGAAAAGACACAAGGTGATAGTTACAGGGACAGAGAGAAAGGAGCATCACACCGGAGGGAGGGGGTCTGAGAACTGGGTGATGGCCCCCAGTATTTAGAGGTCTCAGTGTCAGGGGGTCACTGCTGTGGAGACCAAGCAGGAGCACGCGAGCGAGGTGGTGTCCTGGCATCCTGGGAGGTGTTCATGGGCCCTGAGTCCAACGGGTGGCCATTCCGGGTGCCGCAGGCCTGGAGCCTGGATCCTGGATGAATGCGGGTTCAGGAGTGCGGGGACAGGGCCGGCCGGGTGGATTCGGGGAGCGGAGAGAACAGGTAGTCGTAGAAGACGTGATGAGTTGTGAGTGTTTTCCCATATAATTTCGTAGCCGCGTTGGAGTGGAATTGAATTAGAAACCCACGCACCTCGCGTGACACACGCACACGGACGTGGTGTTCATGGACTTACGCACATTGGCATCCTTGTGATGGATGGACACGTAGAGCGTTCAGATAGTTTCCGGCTTTGCTGGAAAAAAGACGTGCCCTTGTGTCCAGCTAACGTAGGTTCGGATCAGTAAGAAGGTTGGAGGGCGGAGATCCTTGGGGCTGGGGGTAACTTGTGCCTTATTTCCCTGCCTTGCCCTCTGCCCGGATATTGCCTGTCACCTGGACGGTTCTCTAAGGTATGGGTGCTAGTTAGGTGGGCTGCGGTGGGGGGGGCTGGGGCCAGGAGTTTGAAAGAATGACTTGTGACATGAGAGCAGCGTTGAGAACCACACTTCTGTTGGGATGGCCGAGGGGTTACTGAGGATGGGCGGGGGAGGCAGAGGGCAGGGCCCGGGACAAGCTCTTGCTGGTAGGTGGGTTCAGTGGGCATGTGGGGTGCTTGGTAGGCAGCAGAGAGGCAGGGACCGTGTGGCGGTGGGACAAGAGGAGGGAAGGGACAGACATTGTGCAGGCGGACTGAGTGGCTGTGGGGCAGGAGACTCACCCTGTTAGGCCCGGTGTCCGGGGCGGATGTTGTGGGACGGGCACTCAGGTTTCGGCACGTTGGGACCTGTGCGGCGGGGGTGTCTCTGGGCCGTGGGGTTTGCAGACGGAGCTCGGGGCAGTGGGTTTGGAATCTGTCTCATCAAGGTTTGCAGACAGACAGCAAAGCTGCAGGAGGAGCGATGGACAGAAACCTTCCCCGCCCCCTGTTCTTCCTAGTGCAAGAAATAGTCATGGTAGGGAGGACGGAGCCCCTGGGGACACCAAGGTAGACGAGCTGGGGTGCAGGGATCGCAGGGTGACGGGGGCCTGGGCCCAGGGAAGCTGGTGGGGAGGGCCCACAGTCCTCGGAATATGAGAAAAGACGTTGACTTCACTATGTGACTTTTCGCCTCCCCAGAGGGATCTGGTGTCTTTCCGTTGGTGGTGAGTTACTCAGGTCGTGCCAGAGGACAGAATGTTGCGATTATTCATTGGGAGGGTCTTTATGTTTCCTTTTTGTTTTAAAGTTTATTTTTACTTATTTATTTTGAGAGAGAGCATGAGCAGGGGAGGAGCAGAGAGAGAGAGAGAGAGACAGAGAGAGAATGAATCCCAAGCAGGCTCTGCGCCATCAGCACAGAGCCCGACGCGGGGCTCGAACTCAGGAACCATGAGATCATGACCTGAGCCGAAGTCGGATGCTTAACCGACTGGACCCCCCAGGCGCCCTGGAAAGCAAGTTCTTTTTTTTTTTTTTTTAATTTTTTTTTAATGTTTATTTATTTTTGAGACAGAGAGAGACAGCGTGAATGGGGGAGGGTCAGAGGGAGGGAGACACAGAATCCGAAACAGCCTCCAGGCTCTGAGCTGTCAGCACAGAGCCCAACGTGGGGCTCGAACTCACGAACTGCAAGATTGTGACCTGAGCCGAAGTCGGACGCTCAACCGTCTGAGCCCCCCCAGGCGCCCTGGAAAGCAAGTTCTTTTAAAAGGACCCCAAGTTTAGGTTTATGTGTAAATAACCCCCATTTTAAATTTAAAACCAACGACGGTTTCTCCTCTCCCCCTGGTGTCTCCCTGGTCACACAAGGTCGGATGCCCTCCTCTGCAGGAGATCCTTCCTTTGCTCCAGCTCCCAGGCCTGCCGCCCGTGCCCGGTCCCACGAGCTTCCCTTGACCATGAGGTCCATCCAGGTTGTCCCTCATATCTGAGCACGCGTCCCCATCTGTGAAGTGCGGACGGCCCCCTCACGGGTGTCAGGGTTGTCTGGGGCTCTGTGCAAATGTGGCTTCCCTCTCGCCATCTGCTCAGGGAGTGTCCCACCACTTCTGGGAAGGCGGTGCATGGCATTCTCACCGACCCCCTCATTTCACGATCCGGAGAATCTGTTGTTTTCCGTGGTAATGCATTTCTGACGGAGGTCGGGAGGCCGCTGGGCCTGTGCATCGTCTCAGCTGTTCTCTGTGGCTCGTTTGTTTCTTGACTTTTCTAGCAATGCGTCTGAGTCCATGGGGTCAGTCATTACGGGAGCCTTCAGGAACTGGATTAGGAGCCCCATCCCGGACTCAGCACATGATTGCACGCCTGTGCGTTAACCACGGCGGAGGGAGGCCCGGCTCTCAGGCCTGGTGCCCACGGGCTGGGGCTGCTGGAAACAGAGGGTCAGTGTCCACCGTCGGCCTCTCCTGGCTCGCGTGGACCGGATCCCGTTCCTGGGCACTCCGCATCTGGTCTCTGGATTGGGGCAGAGAGGATCTCAGGGACTGACCACACAGTTGGCCGGCACGGGTGACCGGAGGCAAGCTGCTTCTGCTCGGGCTCCTGGCCTGTCCGGTGGGGACAGAAGTAGTATCTCCACATGGCTTGTGCAAGGATTCGAGCTTGTGTTTGGTCAGGAGGCTGAACAAAGCACTTGGGTGGAAGGCACTGTGGGCTCTTAAATAGAATATTCCAAACAAGTCTCTTACCAAAGGCTGAGAATATGAAGCCCAAGGTCCTTCTCCCACGTATGGTCATGTCCAGACCTCGTTGCGGTGATGAGGCCATCTCTCCTGCCGGCCGTCAAGATGGGTCCTGGTCTGCCGCATCTCCCACTTTCACCCTTCGATCGGTGTTCTAGAGTGGGTTCTGTTTCCATGGGAAAAAGGGGTAGATTCGTAAAAGGCAGAGAACGTACCAGCTACAGCTTCCAGCCGGGGATCTGGCCCTTAGGATTCGGGTGAAGCATTTTGAGGAACTGATGATATGGTTTACCCCCCAGCTTCCAGAAAGCGAACTGTGAGTCTTCGAGGCTTTATTGCAGTCTTTTCCCAATTCTGTTCCCCTTGCACACGTCATAAAAAAGGATTAACAGTGTAAACCAAAGAGAGGAGGGTAGTGGTTCTCAGCTTTGGAAACACTGGGGAGCTTAAAATCATGCCTGAGTCCCCAGGATTTTATTTTTGCTGGTCTGGGGTGCAGCCCAGGCACCCGAGGTGCCCTGTGGTTGGGGCTTGGCCAGAGACACGGAGCCCCCTGGGACTCACTCCCAGTTTCTGATTCAGTGGGTCAGCGTCTGGGCTGCAGTATTGTGTGTGAGCAGGTGCCCAGGTGGTGCCTGGGGACCACAGTTTAACAACCACGGGACTGTGGGTGTGTACTTCTGGACTGACCTTTGTTACCTCCTCTGTCCCTTCCCATCACTGGCCCCAGGACCTTGACCACTGCACTCCGTTTCACGCCTGTCAACCGCGGGAATGATACTAGGGTGAGTGTGTGTGTGTGTGTGTGTGTGTGTGTGTTTGTACACATACATAACTATCCCTACCCAGCCCACTACGTGGTCTCAGCAAGCACTTGAGAAATCCTGTCTTTTTCTTTTTTCTTTTTTTCTTTGTCTTGACAAATGGAAATAATTGACAGTAAGAACATCTAAGTCCATGGCTTTCTTTATATGTTGGGGTGAAGGTGGGAGGAGTACGGGCTTCAGTCCTTTTTATCTCCAGAGTTTTCTACCCTAAGGATTTTTTTTTAAGATTGTTCTGATTTTTGGCGTACATTTTAAATAAAAGTTCTAATTTCATTAAAGTCTCCAAATTTCTTTTTTCTAATTATTTTTAAATGTTTATTTTTGAGAGAGTGAGAGAGAGCACAAGCAGGGGAGGAGCACAGAGAGGGAGACACAGAATCCGAAGCAGGCTCCAGGCTCCGAGCTGTCAGCACAGAGCCCGACGTGGGGTTCGAACCCACAAACCGTGAGATCATGACCTGAGCCGAAGTCGGATGTTCAGTCGGCTGAGCCACCCAGGCACCCCATCCAAATTTCTTTTTTTTTAAGTTTTTTAGTTTGTTTATTTTGAGAGGGAGAGAGAAAGAGAGCAGGGCAGAGGCAGAGAGAGAGAGGGGGGAAGAGAGACAATCCCAAGCAGGCTCCGTGTTGTCAGTGCAGAGCCTCTCTTGGGGCTCGAGCTCACGAACCACGAGATCATGACCCCAGCCGAGATCAAGAGTTGGACGCTTAACCAACTGAGCCACCCAGGCGCCCCCCAAATTTTTTTCTTTATTAATGTCTATAAAATTACCACATGATTAAAAAAAATACCGTATTCTTTTGCTTTTGTTCTGTGTGTGGAGTTCTTGTTTTTCATGTAAATTTCTTATCGAAGTATTATGTCCATTCATTTGAGATTCTAATATGTGGATGTTTTCTTGTTTGGAGGAGAAAGGCTGAGCACTGTTGTTCATCACGAACATGCCCTCTGCTGTCCGCAGTACATTAGCATGTCTTTCCTCCGCTCTGCACTTTGCTGGCCCTGTCCCCTCTCTTGTCACTTTGCGTCCTGTTCTTGCGTCTCTGCCCCTCCCTTCCTGGCCCCCTTCTCAGAGCATTTCTGTTTCAGTGTGCCTTGAGTATGTTTCTTTTTTTTACATTGGAATACTTTGGATGTTATTTTGAAACGAAGGGAATCGGGTTGTTGACACCCATCTTCTGAATAAATTGTGAATGCTACCTTCGTCACCTGGTTTCTGTTTTCCCTTTGATGTTTGAAGTATTCTTAGTTTCTTCTAATGCCTTTATTATGAGTTAGAATGTGAATATGCTGTTTTCAGCTCTGCAAGCAATGACCTTAATATATCCTGAATGTTGGCCTGGTAAAGAGCAGGGTCCCCGGCTTTTATGGGAGGTATCGCTTTCTTTTTAAAAAGTCCCGCAGTGGGGCGCCTGGGTGGCGCAGTCGGTTAAGCGTCCGACTTCAGCCAGGTCACGATCTCGCGGTCCGTGAGTTCGAGCCCCGCGTCAGGCTCTGGGCTGATGGCTCGGAGCCTGGAGCCTGTTTCCGATTCTGTGTCTCCCTCTCTTTCTGCCCCTCCCCCGTTCATGCTCTGTCTCTCTCTGTCCCAAAAGTAAATAAAAAACGTTGAAAAAAAAAAAAAAAAGTCCCGCAGTGATTTATTTATTTATTTGAGTTTATTCTTTTTTTTTTTTTTTTTAATTTTTTTAACGTTTATTTATTTTTGAGACAGAGAGAGAGCGAGCATGAACGGGGGAGGGTCAGAGAGAGAGGGAGACACAGAATCCGAAACAGGCTCCAGGCTCTGAGCAGTCAGCACGGAGCCCGACGCGGGGCTCGAACTCACGGAACGCAAGATCATGACCTGAGCCGAAGTCGGCCGCTTAACCGACTGAGCCACCCAGGCGCCCCTTGAGTTTATTCTTAAGAGCGACAGCACAGGCGGGTGAGGAGTTAGAGAGAGGGGGAGGGAGAGCGAGAATCCCAAGCAGGCTCCTTGCCAGCACAGAGCCCAGAGTGGGGCTCGAACCCACGAACCGTGACATCATGACATGAGCCGAAATCAAGAGTCGGTCGCTTAACCGACCGAACCACCCAGGCGCCCCCCCCCCCCCCCGTGATTTATTTTAAGACTTGCAGCTTCTCTTTTTCAATTTTATTTTCATTTATTTATTTACTTGCTTTTACTTCCAAATCAAATGTTCTTGTTTAGCCTGCCTGTCGGCAGTTACGCTGGTTGGTCTGGTTGGAGTCCCCCCGGGTGTGCTGTCCTCGGCGGAGCAAGGAACAAGACCAAGTTCTTGATCGAGAAGGCATTTAGTCGCTCTCTGACAAGTGCTGTAGGATTCGTGTCAGGTGCTGGCTGTGGCCGCAGGGCAGGGCCGCAGGGCGACGAGCTGGCACTGGGCTGTGCGGAGCTTCAGGAGCTGAGGGCGACCAGGCTGTCGCCTGAGTGTCCTGAGGAGGAGGCAGTGAGGAGAAAGTAGGAAACAGGCACGCCGGAGGGAACAAAGTAAGTGCCCTAAGGAGACGTCTCGGCTTCCCCATCAGGGTGAAATGCACATGTTGGATTTCTGGTCAAGTGAAGATGGAAAGAGTCCCCCAATGTGTGCTGTCCTCGGCGGAGCAGGGAAGCCACCCTGCAGGTGACTTCACGGGTCTTGGAGGCGGCTGGTTGCATTCTCGTAAGAGTAGGTCAGAGGAGGAGACACGCTCGGGAGCTCAGGTGTTTGCCACATCCAGGGCGGACCAGGAAGGCAGGGGAGGGGTGCGGGCAGGGGGAGGGGGCCGGTGGGCAGCAGGTGTGTGCCACAAAAGGCGGTGAACTTTCAGGCAAGAGGCGCCACGTACACACTTGAACCTGAACCTGTCTTCACATCGTGGGTCGTATCCCATCGCCGCAGCTGACATCAAGGTCATGTGTGTTCAGTAAGGAAAACAGAGCAGAGGAGGAAATCAGAGCGGATCGCGTGGATCCTGAGCCCACACTGAGCACTCTGCCAGGTGATATGAGCCGGGTGTACATGAGGTGCCGGGTCCCTCGCTGCGCCTGCCAGCATCACAGTTGACATTTGTAGCATATGGGGTCCCCGCTATGGGAAGGGTTGACAGACACTTGAAATCGGCCACGAGCGTAATTCCCAGTAGGTTGTGATGAGAAAGGCATAGGTATGCCTGCCGGTCTCCAGAGATTCAGTGAGAAACTCAGAAAAAGTGGTTTTGGGTGCAACATTTAAAATCTTAGGATGGTCTCGTCACCGTCATTTAGCAGAAGTTGCCCTCAAAAGGAAAAAAAATAAACATGAAACAAAAAGAACAAAGGCATGTTCAAGTCCAGCTGCTGGACCCAGAAGTGTAAATATTGACGTTGTTGAGAAAAATGTTGACTCTAGCATCAGCAGACTTTTGGCTCTGCTTGAACTATTTTTCTGAACTGTTGTCTAATAAGGAAGGAAGTTTAGGCTTCATGGTGAAGATTATTTAAACTTTTATCACAAGTTCAAAACCCCGTTAAAATGGATAGACTCCAATACATTATTTATAATGGGATTCTGGCAAAGGACAGACTCATAATTAAAAGGACATATGGAATCCACACAGCGAGATGAACATAGCAGTAAGCCTCTTTAATTGAAGGAAGACAGGACAGCAGTCACGGGTACAATTTCTTCGTCATTCTACAACGGTTAGAGAGAATGCCGTTTATTGTTACAGAAAGCTCTAGTAGCAACCAGCCTAGGAGGCTTTTCCTCAGTATCTGTACCAAGCACATCATTTTGAGAAGTCAGCTGATGATTTAAATGTGCAGTTCGTGAGGCTCCTCGGGGGCTCAGTGGATTAAGTGTCCGACTTCAGCTCAGGTCATGATCTCACCGTTCGTGGGTTCGAGCCCCATGTCGGGCTCTGTGCTGACAGCCTGGAGCCTGCTTGGGATTCTTTGTCTCCCTCTCTCTCTGCCCCTCCCCTGCTCATGCTCTGTCTCTCTCAAAAATAAATCAACGTAAAAAAATAATAAATGTGGAACTCTTTACAAAGTGGCACAGTGTGTCATCGAGCCTGTATTGTTGTAGGACGTTTAGAAGTGAAGTTTTTTGCTCAGGAGCAGGATGAGGGTTTCAGTCTCCACGAGAGCACAGATCACGACCGTGGTCTCAGTCTTTGTCAGGTACTGGTGGCAAGATGGATTTTACCAAGGGCTTGCGGTGGGGGTTTCATTTCACCTGCCAGACAGCTGGGTGACGTAGAGTCACAGAGCAGAGAGGGCATTGCTGGTCAAGAGAGACCAAAACGGACAAGTCTTAACCAATTCCAAGTGGTAAAACTGGTGTGACCAGGAAGCATGTTGGAAATTAAAAAGAGAGGCGCCTGGCTGGCTCAGTCGGTTAAGCGTCCGACTTCGGCTCAGGTCATGATCTCGCCGTTTGTGAGTTTGAGCCCCGAGTCGGGCTCTGTGCTGACATCTCAGAGCCTAGAGCCTGCTTTGGATTCTGTGTCTCCCTCTCTTTCTGCCCCTCCCCCACTTATGCTCTGTCTCTCTCTCTCTCTCTCTCTCTCTCTCTCTCTCTCTCTCAAAGATAAACATGAAAAAAGATTTTTTAAAAAGTTTGTACAGAAGTGATATTTGCAATCCTTGCTTTATCCATCTTCAAGTTTTAACATCCTAAGAAATTCTGCAGAATCTCATGCTTACATTTAAAAAATAAATTAGCAAAAGTTTTAAATTTTATTAAAGGAAGCTCATTGGACAGCCATCTTTTCTATATTTCAAAAAAGCAGGTAGGGGCACCTGGGTGGCACAGTCAGTTAATCATCCAACTCTTGATCTTGGCTCAGATCATGATATGACAGTTCGTGAGATCAAGCCCCACATTGGGCTCTGCACTGATGTTTTAGAGCCTGCTTAGGATTCTGTTTCTGCTCTCTCTCTCTCTCTCTCAATAAATAAATAAACTTAAAAAATAAAATAAAAAAGAGGATAAAACATATAAAACATAAATTTCCTATTTTAGCCCCTTCTAAGTGTGCAATTCAGTGGAATTACTTACATTCACAACGTTGTCTAACCACCATGGCTGTCTATTTCTAGAACTTTTTCATTATCACAGACAGAAACTCTGTATCCATTAACCCTCCCTTCTCCCGAGCCCCTGCTCATTTCTACATTTTGTTTGTAGACGGCCTCGTGGAAGCGAGATCCTACATTTGTCCTTTCCTGACTGACTTAGTTCACTTAGCATAACTTCTTCAAGGCTCGTCCTGTTGTAGCGTGTGTCAAACCTGCATTCCTTTTCAATGCTGAATAATATTCTGTCGTATGGATATGCTGCCTTTTGCTTATCCATTCATCTGTTGATAGACATTTGGGTTGTTTACACTCTTTCGCTATTGTAACAATGCTGCTTTGAACACGGGTGAACAAGTACTTGTTTGAGTCCTTGCTTTTGCTTCTTTTGGGGCTTATGCCTAAAAATAGAATTTCTGGACATAACATTAATTCTCCATTTGATTTTTTTGAAGAGTTGTTATACTGTTTTCCACAGAGGCTGCGCCGTTTTGTATTCTTACCAGCAGCAGAGAAGGGTTTCACTTTCTCCACATCCTCGCCAATGCTTGTTTTCTGTGGTATCTCACCATGGTTTGATTTACATTTCCCTAATGACTAGTGGTGTTGAGTGTCTTTTGATGTGTTCATTGGTCATTTTTATATCTTCCCTGGAGAAATGTCTAGTCAAGGCCATTTTTTAAATTGGTGGCCTGTTTTCTCACTGTTGAGTTGTAGGTGTTCTTTATATATGCTGGATATTAATCCCTTATCAAATAAATGATTTGCAACTATTTTGTCCTTTTTTATGGGTTTTTGCCATCTCTTGATCGTATCCTTGGTACAAATGTTTTTAATTTTGATGAAGTCTGATTTGTCTTTTCTTGTTGCTGATGCATTTGGTGTCCTAACTGGAAGTCTTTGTCAAATCCAACATCATGAAGACTTTTTCTTATGCTTTCTTGTAAGAGTTTTACAGTTTTAACTTCTAGGTTTAGGTCTTTGATCCATTTGAATAAATGTTCAGTGATAGTGTAAGATAGGAGTTCAACCTCATCCTTTTGCATGTGGGTATCCAGTTTTTCCAAAACCGCTTGTTGAAGAGGCTGTCCTTTCCCCATTGAATGGCCCTGACACCTTTGTTGAAAATCAGCCTGCCATCATACGTGAGGGTTTATTTCTGCGGGCTCTGTTGTATTCCATTGGTCTGTCCATCTGCCCTTCAGCCATTTCACACTGTCTTTATCACCAAAGCTTTGTAGTCAGTTTTGGGTTTGTTTTTTTTTTTTTTGTTTTGTTTTTAATTTTTTTTTTTTTTAACGTTTATTTATTTTTGAGACAGAGAGAGACAAAGCATGAACGGGGGAGGGTCAGAGAGAGGGAGACACAGAATCTGAAACAGGCTCCAGGCTCTGAGCTGTCAGCACAGAGCCCGACGCGGGGCTGGAACTCATGGACTGCGAGATCATGACCTGAGCCGAAGTCGGCCGCTTAACTGACTGAGCCACCCAGGCGCCCCTGTAGTCAGTTTTGAGATCGGGAAATGTGAGTCCTCCAACCTTGTTCAACCTTTTCAAGATTTTTTTTTTTTTTTTTTTTTTTTTTTTTTTTTTGGCTGTTTGGGGTCCTTTGAGGGTCTATACGAATTTTAGAAAGGTTTAATCGATTTCTGCAAAAAAATGCCGGGGGAATTTGTGAGGGATGGCACTGACTCTGTAGATTGCTTTGGGTATTGTCATCATCTTAAAACCGTTAAATATTCCCAGCTATGAACACAGGATGTTTTCCATATTTATATTTCCTTTATAGTCTTAGAGCGACGTTTGTAATATTTAGTGCACAAGTGTTTTGCCTCATTAGGTAAATATATTCCTAGTTGTTATTCTTGATGCTGTTTCAAATGGATTTGTTTTCTTCATTTCTTTTTCAGATTTTTTTGTTGTTGGAGTATAGAAACATAACTAGTTTTAGTGTGTTATCTTACATTCTGTAACTTTGATGCATTTGTTAACTCTAATTATGTGTGCGTCTTAGTAATTTTTAGGGTTTTCTATGGATAAGATCGTGTCGTCTGTGAACAGAGATTGTATTAGTTCCTTTCCAATTTGGATGCCTTTATATTTCTTTTTCTTGCTGTATTGCTCTAGCTAGAACTTCCAATGCTATGTTGAGTAGAAGACGCAAAAACTGACATCCTCACCTTGTTTCTGATCTTAAGGGAAAAGCTTTCTATCTTTCACCGTTAAATCCGATGAGAGCTCTGGGTTTGATACATTTTATTAGAGACTCGAATTACTCTGATATTCTTACTGTATCGAACTATAGTGTTCTCATCCCAAAGGGAGCTACTCAGCAGGACTTATGGGATGTCTGTTATTCTGACTGAGAAGGAATCTCATTTGGTAAATGCTTTCAAAGGTCGTATTTAGGTGATAACATTGGCATGTGTATGTGATATTTCTGGCACTCCAACACCCATTAAATTTGAAGCTTCGGGGGAAAGTTACGTGGCTCCACGTGTTGAACATGTCCAAGAGTTCCGGAGGCAAACAAGGCTGGGCAGGGCAGCACGCACGGAGTGAGCTGGAAGGAATGTGGGGAGCAGTGGCAGAAGGGGGCGTGGGGCAACAGGGCAGCCATTAGCACAGGTGCCGAGAGGGTCCTTAAGGGGCCAGAAGGGTGTTAACCCCTCCCCAAGGCCCTTGGGGATGTGGGCGAAGGGGAGAAAAATAGCCTGCTCAGGGAAAGGAGGCTGCGGGCTGAAGAAGGTGGAGGGTGTGTTTGGAGAAGGGCCGGGGGCTGGGAGGTTGACCACGCAGAGTCATCAGACTCAGATGGGCACTGGGGAGGCCTACAGGAGACACCACGTGTGGTCCTGGGATCTGGCCGTGGTTGGCTGGGGTGTATACGTCAGGGTTCTCCTGAGACACCGAACATGTGTGTGTACATACAAAGAGATCTATTTTAAGGAATTGGCTGACGTGATTGTTGGGGACTGAGAAGTCTGAAATCCCTGGGCCAGGCTGGCAGTCTGGAAACTCAGGAGTTTGCTGCAGCCTTGAGGTCAGATCCCTTCTTTGCAAAATCTCAGTCTTTGCTCTTAAGGCCCTCAGCTGATTGCACGAGGCCCACCTCTTGTAGGGAGGGTAATCCCCTTTGCCTAAAAGTCCAGTGATTGCAGATGTCAACCACTTCCCCAGAGTACGTCCAGAATAGCAGCTAGGTCGGTGTTGGGATTAAACGGCTGGATGCTGGACACACGGACGCATGAGACTTGCTACCATAGGCCCAGGTTGACTTACGGGCCAGGCAGGTTTACAGGCTTGGGGGCTACTGGCCTTGCCCAAGGCTGGAGGGAGGTGACCAGCCACAGCTGTGCCCATGCAGTAGAGTGGCAAGTTACCTCGTGGGGCCCTCCCGCCATCTTGTTAGGGCTTCCATTGCCCCTACCCTCTTCCCTTCAGCCTAGCAGCCTCTTACAGGTCATTCTCTGGTTTCTGTGCAGATGGATTAAAGGATCCTAAACACTTAAGAGAAAACATAATTGCCTGGTAGTGGATGTTATAGATTTAGGGCACTTCTGTTCCTTTGAGCTGAAAGAGCAATTTAGTAGTGTTTTCCTATCTTGGGTCTGTTATTAGTTTTTCAGGACTGACTGCCTTAACAGAATTGTACAGACTGGGCAGCTCAAATAACAGAATTTATTTCCTCTTGGCTCTGGAGGCTGAAGTCTGAGATCGAGGTGTGGGCAGGGCTGGGACCTCGTGAGGCCCCTCTCCTTGGCGTGTAGACGGCCGTCTTCTCCCCGTGTCTTCCCGCGGTCGCCCCTCTGCGTGTGTCTGTGTCCTCAGGTCCCCTCACATTGACTTGGGGGCCACACTAACACCTCATTTTAAGCTAATCACATCTTTAAAGACCTCCACCTTCAAATACAGCCACGTTGTGGGTCCTGGGCATTAGGGCTTCAAACTTTTGAATTGTGGGGAGGACATGCTTCAGCCCATGACTGGGTCTTACCTTCGAATTTTTTGCTATCTTTCTTTTTAGGTTTATTTGTTTTGAGAGAGGTAGAGACAGCGTGAGTGGGGGAGGGACAAAGAGAGAGAGGGAGAGAGAATCCCAAGCAGGCTCCGTACTGTCAGTGCAGAACCCCACACGGGGCTCGAACACACGAAACCGCGAGATCACGACCTGAGCCAAAACCAAGAGTTGGGTGCTCAACTGACTGAACTGCCCAGGCGCCCCGATTTTGTTGCTATTTTGGTTGACGGAATGAATGTCCTTACTTTTATGCCCCACTAGAGTCTTTCAGGATTCCCCTGGGAAGCTTTTGTGAGTCTTCCTTTCTGAATTCTGAAAAACTCAGACTGTCTGGTCAGAGAATCTTCACTCTGCCCCAGATGCGTGAGAGGTGCGGGGTCGAGATCGGCTGGGGAAGGTGGTGTTCCCTTCTCAGCCGGGCTCTGTTCTCTGCACCCCGAGTTTTGCGCCGAACTGCAGACTGTTCAACCTTTTTGCCACTCTGATGCGTTCTCCCTGGGGTCTGTTGTCCATGTTCCTGGGATTTTGCGTCCATGGACTGTACTGTCTACAGCATTGATTCTGATTTGACTGCCCCCAGCCTCCAGTTTATCTTGTCCCGGGCAGTTCCTGCCTGTCCTGTTTCTTCCATTCTCCTTTTTTCTTTCATTGAGAGAAATGAGCCATTGACTAAATAGTCTTTATTTTTCTTGTAGTAAAATGACTTCAGGGAAGTGGGACCTTCCATGCTCTGAGTATAGGAGCAGAAAAAGTTTTTAAATTTATTTGTTTATTTTGAGAGAGAGGGAGAGAGAGAATCCTTAGCAGACTCTGCGTTGTCAGCACAGAGCCCAACGTGGAGCTCAGTCTCATGAGCCGTGAGATCATGACCTGAGCTGAAGTTGAGTCAGTTGCTTAACCAACTGAACCCCCCAGGCACCCCCAGAAAGTGTTTTTTTAAGCTCGGTGTCCTTGCTGCCTCGTTGTAGGGATTCTTGTTAGTGTTCATTGTTCGTGCTCCTCCGAAAGGCAGCCTCAGAGGAGACCCTGTGTTCTAGAATAGCAGGACACCTGCCTGTGCCTGGGCCTCGTCTGGGGACACCGTAGGAGAGGTGGGTAGTCCTGTTGGAGGCGGCTCCTGGACATGGTGGGGTGGCCGTCCTAGAGCTGCTGTGTTTTCTTCCTGCTCTAAAGGGGTTGACAGTGATGACCACCAGTGCCCTCTTTGTGAAACTGGCTTGGATCCAGATGCCAGAAGCCCAGTGGACACTGACTGAGCGAGCCATCTTGGAGCAGTGCTGATTGGTGAGAGGCAGTCTGAGGGGGCTTCCTGGAGGAGGTGATCCCTGCGCTCAATCCTACAGGGCATAGGAAGGTAGCTGGTGGTGGAGCAGGGAAAGACAGCCACAAATGCAGAGGCTCGAGAAAAGCCTCTCGTGGCCAGGGATTATGAATTGTTCAGCAGGGCTGGGCCGAAGAAGGGCCGATGGTCCAGGCGCCTCTGGGACCGATTATGATGGAGAGCGTTCATTGCTGCCATTCCTGAAAATGTTCTCAGCGTCTGATGATTTCCACATGAGAAGACATTGTCCCTGGTTCCTCCCTGTTCCCGGAATCCTCCCCCTGCTCTCTGATTACCGCTGAGCTTTAGAAGGAAGGATCTCGGAGAAGCTCGCTTCATGGAAGTTTGGCCTTGGTTTTTTTGTGTTCAGAGGCAAATGGGTGACCCGTCCAAGTCCCGGCCAAGCTGCTGGTTGCCCCTAACCTCCCCGCCCCACCCGTCCTCTGCGTCACAGGGGAGGGAGATTCACTGTCTGCTTTGTATGCATCAGGCATGTGGTTTGTGCCGCAGCAGATTAAAAACGAAAATGACAGGGTCTGTGTTTCGTGCTTATTGGGATCTCACTGTAGGAGCCAATGTGCTTTTAAGAAGAAAAAAAATTTTTTTTAAGTTTATGTATTTCGAGAGAGAGAGAGAGAACACGAGCTGGGGAGGAGCAGAGAGAGAGGGAGAGAGAGAATCCCAAGCAGGCTCTGTGCTGTCAGTGTGGAGCCTGATGCGGGGCTCGATCCCACGAACTGCGAGATCGTGACCTGAGCCGAAATTAAGGGTCGGGTGCTTAACTGACTGAGCCACCCAGGCGCCCCCACGATGGGCTTTTGAATACAGCTCATGTTACTTGCAGCTCACACAGAAGCGAGGAGAGGCTTAATGTGCGTTCAGAAGTCCATTTCTGTGAATGTCATTGTCAGAGATTGTAGTCACAGAACCGTGCCTCCAGGGAGAGTGTGACACCAGTGGGGGCGTCAGATGCCCGTAACAGTGGTTTGATCTCGGCTGTGGCCGGAGAGTCAGCATACACACGGGTGGTACCTGGGAGACCCTGACCACACACAGCTTCCTCGGTGCTTGATTGGAATGAGGCTCAATCCATATTCCCCAAAGGAAGATCAGGTCTTCAGGGTGTTAATATCTGTAATGACCAAAGGAGCCCGGCGGTCCCTGGGAGCCTCCGCGGGGGGCCAGCGCCCCCCCGCACCCCTCTGAGGGCCCCCACGCCCCATGGATCCTGTGACCGTGCGGACGGCCTTCCCAGGATTCCGTAGCCGGTGCCAGTCTCTGTGTGAGAAGAAAAGCGGGGACCCCTTGAGCAGACCTCCCGCCTGAGTGCCTGATCGCGCGAGGGTGTCCAGGGGCCACCGGCTCGGATGTGTCGCCCTGGAACGCGCTGCGAGCAGTGACCGTGGTGTCCCGTCTGGCTGCTTCTCATGGTCTGTCTCTGTTGCAGGTGCTGAAGAAGGAGCCCATGGCTTTAGCCGGCTGCCCGGATTCCTTCTTGCACCATCCGTACCACCAGGTATGGGGGAGCGTGGACGTCGCATGCCAGCAGGCGGAGCTGGCACCCGTGTGGTCAGTAACCACGACGGGTCACCAGGGGGGATGTCTGCACTGGGGTCACCGGCGTGTTCTGGAAGATCTTACCATGTGTCCTCCTCGGCCACGGCTTCTGGGTTCCAAAGGGTTGTCACTGTGGCGCAGTCTTGCCTCTGATGTGTGGGAAGAGGTGTTTGGGATAAAGCAGGCGCCATGTGGTCGTCTGCTGGGCCCCAAACCTCCAGATGGCCCGTTCGAGTGGCGGCTGCGGGGATGTTCAGCCAGAGACCTGAGCATCTGGGGCACCACGCGGGGAGAGGAAGGTGTCCTGGCCTGGGTGCAGCTTGTGCTTTGGGGGTGGAAGCCCCCCCCCCCCCCCCCGCAACTGGGTCCTTTTTCCCTCCACCTGGAAGCATCAGGTGGGGGTTTGTGGAGGACAAGTTCATATCTGCTCCTCTGGTTTCCCGGGCTCTTCCTGGGCTGCTCGGTGAATTTCCTGTTAATTTCCTTCATCTTCACAACCATGTTTTCTTTCTTTCTTTTTTTTTTTTTTTTTTTTTGAAAGTTTATGTATTTATTTTGGGAGAGACAGAGCATGAGCAGGGGAGGGGCGGGGGAGGGGATAGAGAGAATCCCAAACAGGCCCCACGCCGTCAGCGACGTGAGCGTCAGCCTGACATAAGGCTCGATCCCACAACCCTGGGATCAACCCTGGGACGGAGCTGCCCGGGTGCCCCCACCTTCTGAACCACGGTTTTGTTTGAGCTTTTACTCTGCAGGGTGGAGAGCTGCCCTTGAAGGAATGAACCCTGGTTCTTGGGACTTGACAGATGGTGCCTGGTTCATCCTTACCGGTCCTTTAGCATGTCAAGCACCTGTAGCCTCTCTCTCTCTCTCTCTCTCTCTCTCTCTCTGTCTCTCTTGGCCTCCAGCTCTCCAGCATGGCTCCCTGATTTTGAGGCCCTTCCGTATGCTCTACCCTTGACCGGAGTTCTGCACGTCTCTGAACTTGTGTTTCCTTCCCTTGGTCTGTTGAGTCACTTTTTAGCGACCGTGATGAAAATTTGCTTATTCATCGGCTGCAGAGAGCTTTCTTTTTAATTTAAAAAAAAAAAAATTTTTTTATTTTAATGTTTATTTCTTTTTGAGAGAGAGAGACAGAGTAGGAGCAGGGGAGGGGCAGAGAGAAAGGGAGACGCAGAATCTGAAGCAGGCTCCAGGCTCCAAGCTGTCAGCACAGAGCTCGATGTGGGGCTTGAACCCACGGACCGTGAGATCATGGCCTGAGCCGAAGTCAGACGCTTAACTGACTGAGCCACCCAGGCGCCCCGATCTTTTGTTGTTGTTGTTGTTTTGGTATCAAAGTGAAGTGAACCTTCCAAGAAAGGCTGAATGTTAGGAATACCATTCGTGGTAGCCACTGAATTTGGGACGAGGCCAGAACGAGTTACAAGCTGGAAAAGAGGGCCAGCGCCTAGTAGAAGTGGGAAGGGTGTTCTGCTTAAGCCATGGTTGCTTGCTTATTCCTAAAAGAGGCCTTGGGGCTCCTGGGTGGCTCAGTCAGTTAAAGGTCAGACTCTTGATTTCGGCTGAGGTCATGGTCTCACGGTTTGTGAGTTCGAGCCCCACACTGGGCTCTGTGCTGCCGGTGCAGAGCCTACTTGGGATTCTCTCTCTCTCTCTCTCTCTCTCTCTCTCTCTCTCTCTCTCTCCCTCCCCCTCCCCCCATCTTTCTCTGTCCCCGCCCCCCGCCAAATAAATAAACTTAAACAAGAGGCTTCACCCTGTTGGTTAAAGCTCCATGCTGCATTCATGGGTCATAGGTCCAATCCTCCCGTGGCCCCTTAGCTGTGGCCAGTTGTCTGGGTGCAGATTGTACCCATCATCTGGCCTGCCGCCTTGCACTTCACACCATTGCTTCCAAATGGAAAAGATCAGTGCGCTACGTGGAAAACTGTCCCTGAGGGAGTCCGTCTGAAAGTTGGTGGAGAGGTGTCCTCTCCAGCTGGTTACAGAGCGGACCTGATGGAGGGAAGGGTGATGGCACAAAGACCCTCTTGCCTCCCTCCACCCCCCTCCTTCCGTTTTCAGTCTTCTGTGGGTCTCACAGAGACAGCAGAAGCACCCAGGAAAGGTCATGCGTTTCTCCACAGACGCACTAGCTGTTTGTCATTGTCGCCCCCGATGCCCAAGGCAGTTCTGCATAAGCCAGAAAGCCGTGGAGGGGGTGTGGGGGGCAACCCCAGTGAAACTCTGTCACCCCTCAGTGAAATGATCAGTCGTGCCTTTCGGTGGCATTTGACGGCACGGTCCTCCGCTCGTAAAAATGCGGCAGCCGGACTTGGCAGTTGGCATCCACTGTTCCTGGAAAATCAGATGACTGTTGCAGAATTTCTCAGAAAATGGCATGATTTACAGTGAGTTCCAGTCTTGAGCAATCTGCAATTATGGCAATTTAGAGGAATCTCCCAAGTCTTCGTGGAGAAGAATTTCTTAAGATCTTTAGCATACTATTGGATTTCTGACTCGAGTTGTTCCTTATGTGCTGGGGCTCGGATTAGATAACGGGCTTCGGTCAGTGAGTGGCCGAGATGTAGAGTTTTTTTACGGACCCAGAAGCACCCAAATTAGCGTGTGCATTCAGTTATCATGCTTTCCGGTGGAATAGGGAACAAACAGCTTCACTTTTAAGACTTAGAGTTTTCCTTTAAAATCTGATATTGTCGTTGTTCGGTGGCCTTTGTGGGGGGGTGGATCTTGTAACACTCCTGTGCCTCAGTTTCCCTGCTGGCCCAAAAGGGTTAATGGTGTCCAGGTCGTGTGGGGATTGGAGCAAGGGCATGGAAATTGCCCAGCACGGGGGTGACCACGTCTGGGACACCCGGCCCAAGATAGTTACCTTTAATTCCTTGGTCACTGTGCCAGACACAGTGTCTGAGCTAGGGGGGTGGGTGGCTTTGCACGAGGCAGGCAAGTTCCCTAGGCTTATGAGTCTTAGTTGGGAAGGCGGACACGGGACAGCTGGCAGATAAGATGATTGTGAACGATGACAATGATTCTGAGGCAGATAAAATAGGCTGGTGGGGGAGAAAGGAGGTCAAGGAGGCCTCCCTGGAGGAAGCGCCCAGAGCCGTGGGTGGTGCCCAGACAGGACTGGGCAGAAGGATGCAGGGAGGAAAATCCTGGCCTGGGGAGGTGGGGGAGGTTAGACTTTGGCCACGTAGGAACAGGGCGTCTGGGGGGGAGGGGGTTATAAATAGACGCCTGCAGCCCATGGTCTGCAATTTTATAATTCCCAAAGCTCGGGGCGCCTGGGTGGCTCAGTCGGTTAAGCGTCCGACGTCGGCTTAGGTCGTGGTCTCACAGTGTGTGAGTTCGAGCCCCGTGTCGGGCTGTGTGCTGACAGCTCAGAGCCTGGAACCTGTTTCAGATTCTGTGTCTCCCTCTCTCTCTGCCCTTCCCTCGCTCACTCTCTGTCTCTGTTTCTCTCAAAAATAAATACACATGAAAAAAATAAATAAACATGAAAAAATAATTAAAAAGTGAAACCCCCAAAGCTCTAAACTGAGAAGTATTGTCATTTCTCACGTCACAGGAGAATTCGATTCGACTTGTTCAGAGCTATGGACTGTAGGTGCATAATGGTTACGTTCTTAGGCCACCCTGGACCCTGCCTTATCTTTCTCCATTCCATTAAAATCTTTTTTAAAGTTTTTTAGAGAGAGAGAACGATTGTGAGTGGGGGAGGGGCTGAGAGAGATGAGAGGGAGAATCTTTTTTTTTAATTTTTTTTTAATGTTTTTGATTTATTCTTGAGAGGGCGAGAGAGAGAGAGACAGAGCATGAGCAAGGGAGGGGCACAGTGAGAGAGGGACACGGAATCTGAAGCAGACTCCAGGCTCTGAGCTGTCAGCACAGACCTGAGTCTAAATTAAGAGTCTGACACTTGAGCCACCCAGGAGCCCCTCGAATCCAAAAATTTCTGAATTCCCACCTACTTCTAGCCCCCAGGGTTTTGAGGAAGGGATTATGCACCTATTTCAAGGTGCATTTTATCTATTCACTATAAACAAAAGCAGCGTTTATTATCCTTATGAAGAATGCTGGAAGTAGGCAGTGTGATGGGTTCAGGTGAAATGCGTGAACAGTGTTGAGCTGTGCTGTGGCACCGAAATGCTTGAGTGTAAACGTGATACAGGTGATCAGGCTTATGCTTGAACTTCCAAATATTTATTCTGAGTATTTTAGCTTTATTTCTGTAATTGTCATTCTTGACTTCTGAGTTGCTCGTGTTCGAAGTCAGACGTCTGGGAAAGCGTCCTCGTGATCCTGTCGCACAGAGACACCTGCTGGGGTGGAGGTCAGAGCCCCGAGCCTGCTGGTGGCTCCTTCTCCGCCACCGTCTGCCTGCTGGGTCGTTTCCTACATCCTGTCCCAGCCCCCAGTGGTTGCTGCGAGTTGCTCCTCTGGCTTCATTTCAGTTCCGTGGCGCTGAGCCTTCCGGAACCTTCTCTTCCGGCGCGGGAGCTGGCAGACGACGGCCGTGGGCCAGTCCTGCCCCCCTGCCTGCTTTTATAAATGAAGTGTTACGGGAACACGGCTACGCTCATTTGTTGACATCTCGTCAGTGGCCGCTCTCAGGCTCCCCAGCAGAGTTGAGTAGCGTCTGGCCCTTCACCGGAGACGTTTGCCAAGTCCTGCTGAAGGACGGACGGGGGCTCCCCGTGGGGCCTCCTGTGTCCGCTGGCTCGCCCGCTCGTGGTTGGGGCCGCAGGGACGAGACTCAGAGCCCGCGGATGGCGCTTTGCTGCTTGCCGAGCACAGCCAGCTGTGGATTTTCTGCTGGGTCCGCGGACATCTGGGGACACCAGACCCCTCCATCTGCTGGCAGTGTCTGGAGGGGCCGGGGGATGACCTCATCCCTGTAGTCTCGACTTGGGATCCGTCCCTAGAAGTGAATTCCATTCCCAAAGTCCGTCGCTTGTTTTTTATTTTTAATTTTTTTTTAACCGGAGAGGGATTCTGTAGCCTCTTCATTTTTAAAAAAAAATATTTATTTTTGAGAGAGAGAGGGAGAGAGAGAGAGAAAGCACAAACTGGGGAGGGGCAGAGAAAGCACAATAATCCCATCAGTCACTTGAGCCCAAGCAGGCTTCACACAGTCAGCGCTGAGGCCCGCGTGGGGCTCGAGCTCATAAACATTGAGATCGCAACCCGAGCCAAAGTTGGATGCTTAACTGACTGAGCCACCCAGACGCCCCTTCTTCTGTTTTAATCTTACACAAAAGGACGTTTTATTGGACTCTGTGTTCTCCAAGAAATTTGTGGCTGGTACCTTCTCCTCACTGTGGCTCTTACACATCCCTTAAGTTGTCCCATCCCTTATCTTTATTTCATGATAGTGTCCCAGCAGGTGGGACGCTTACCTATAAGTGGTTTTGCAAATTATTTAAAGTTTTGATTCTGGGGACATCTGGGTGGCTCAGTTGGTTAAGTGTCTGACTCTTCACTTCGTCTCAGTTCTTGATCTCATGGTTCATGAGTTGAAGCCCCGAGTTGGGCTCTGTGCTGACATCGAGGAACCCACTTGGGACTGACTCTCTCTCTCTCTCTCTGTCCCCCCTCTTCCCCCACTTGTATTTGCACACTCATGTTCTCCCTCTCTCTCTCTCTCTCAAAATAAATAAATAAACTTTAAAAAAAAGAGTGTACGTTTCTTCCCTAGACATGAAATTTTTAAGTGCTTTTGCGATATGTGTGTAAATTTGATTATGGTCTTTTCAAGTCTTTGAAGCGATTGCAGGATAGTCACTTAAAAAATAGGGGCGCCTGGGTGGCTCAGTCGGTTAAGCGTCTGACTTCAGCTCAGATCACGATCTCGCGGTCCGTGAGTTCGAGCCCCGCATCGGGCTCTGGGCTGATGGCTCAGAGCCTGGAGCTTGCTTCCGATTCTGTGTCTCCCTCTCTCTGCCCCTCCCCCGTTCATGCTCTGTCTCTCTCTGTCTCAAAAATAAATAAACGTTAAAAAAAAATTAAAAAAAAAAAATAGACTGGCATTTGGTTTGGAAACCCATTTGCTTTCTGATCTGGCAGACTGCACTGAGCTGGTTTAGTTTATTGGAACTGTACTTAGTCAACGACATGTTGGTAAATAGCATGCGTGTTTATACTTTTCCTAACTTTCGGATCCATTGAAAACCCTTTCCTTTAAACGCTGGGAGCAGCTGTGACCAATTTGGTCCCAGGTGGAGCGTGGCTGGGGGTTGGGGTCCCCGGAGGCCAGCACTGTCTGCGCAGATCCCAGCCGTGGGGTGACAGACAGGTGCGAAACCAGCCGGCTGGGTCTGTGTCAACAGTGTGCTTCGTGGGCACCAGTGGGGACCCGCGTCATTTCCTGACAGGTCACGTGAATGGTCTACAGCCCAGAGCTGGGGACTTGACAGATGGCAGTATACCGGGGGGGGGGGGGGGGGGGGGGGGGCGGGGTCGCGGTCGCGGGGAAAAGACTCAGCACTTGGGTGCACTTGTTTTGGGTTCTTCCATTGAACCGCCCACCAGCCCTGTGAGGTACGACCTTCGTGACACCGATTTTAAAGATGGGAAAACCGAGTCGCTGGCAGCGTGCTGGCCCTCGTCCAGGGACTTGACTTGGATGTTACCTGTCACGACGTCCCCTTTCCAGATGACAGTAGCATCAAGGCAAAGAGGCCATTACTCTCTGCTGAGTAACGGAGGCTTGTTTTTCTTAACGTTTTGTAGCTACCGGAGTGTGTTCATGCCTGAGACCCACGAGGGAAGGTATTTTCAGGGCAACTTGGGTTTAGTTCTCGGAGCCTCTGTGATGAAACGTTCAGTGTGTACCCTGGGATTTTGCATTTATGTCTTTGATCCTAAAATGCCCTGAGATAAGGGGTCAACTTAATGACCGCTTTCCAGTCAAAATGAAGAGAAAGATGACCAAGTATGATCCTTAAATGTGGATCAACTGGAAGATGTGTGTGTTTTAAAACGTCAAAATGAGAGAATGTCTGGAAACCAGTGAAATGCTATAAATAAGTAAATAAACATAAATAAAAATTTCTGAAGTATATATATATATATATATTTTAAATTTCTAATTATATTTGTAATTAAAAAAATTTTTTACTGTTTATGTTTGGGACGAGCACGAGTGGGGCAGGGGCAGGGAGAGAGGGAGACACAGAATCCAAAGCAGGCTCGAGGCTCCGAGCTGTCAGTGCAGAGCCCGACATGCGCCCAAACTCACCAACTGCAAGATCATGACCTGAGCGGGAGTCGGACGCTTAACTGACTGAGCCACCCAGGCGCCCCTAGTTTTTTAAAGTTTTCTTATTTATTTTGAGAGAGAGAGAGAGAGAAAATGAGAGGGTAAGGGGCAGAGAGAGAGGGAGACAGAGGACCCAAAGCAAGTGGGCCCTGTGTCGACAGCACAGAGCCTGATGCAGGGCTTGAACTCACCAACCATGAGATCGTGACCTGAGCCAAGGTGGGACGCTCAACCGACTGAGCCCCCCATGCGCCCCTACAAGTATATATTTTTTGATTGGAGAGAGAGACAGGCTTGTTCTACTCTGAATGCTGATTTTTTGCCTACGCATCTTCTTTTCAAATAAGGTCATCCCCTTAGGTGTGGGCTTGACGTCTTCGATTTCTTCTGGATAGTTTGAGGGAAATGACAGCTCTACAATAATTCTAAAAAACAGCTGTATTTATTGAGTGCTTTCCACGTGCTGTTTTTATCGTGTGCTCCTGTCACACAGCGTGTGCCTCGACGGTCGCGGTGGGGCCGTGGGCCCAAGTCCTTCTCCACTCTGCCTTCCTGCTCCTGGGCACTGTCTTTGGTTCCTGCCTGCAGGCCGATTGAGTGATGGAGAGCCAGGGGTACTTAATTCATGTCCTGTCCAGCAAGGTCCAGAGCCACGGTGGAACAGAGGCCAGTGAATTTGCCTCCTTCCAAGAAACACCTGTCTAGGGCCAGACCCCAGTATCCCGCTTCTGTTTTCCTCCTCGCCATGGTGATTCAGTCCCCCCCAGAAATCCGTGTTCTTTCGACTCTCCATCCTGCGGAGACTGAACTTCCCAGATCAGCGTTCTGGTTAGCCTCTGCCTCTGGGTCATTATGGAATCACGTCTAGAAGGTACGTGTTTGCTCGCGTTGGCTGCCTCTTGAGCTGTAAAGGCTCAGTGTTTGTCACGTACCCGTCAAGGCCACAGTGTAGCCCCCTGGTGTGTGCTGTTGGGTCGGCGGTGTGAACTGAGAGCCAGCTGGGCAGGGAGGCAGTGGACACGACTTCTTGAGAAATGTCATGGGTGCTTGGAGCCGGAAAGGGGCCTGGCGTGCACCTGGGTGATGCGCACGGGTCAGCTGCTTCCCTTGTAAGCACCCCATCTTGCCCTTGAGTGTTTGAAGTTCTGTGTCCTGTATCAGGACCCATACACCCCTCAGCTTCTTTTTTTTAACGTTTATTTATTTTTGAGAGAGAGAGAGAAAGAGCGTGGGCAGGGGAGGGGCAGAGAGAGAGGGAGACGCAGAATATGAAACAGGCTCCAGGCTCCGAGCTGTCAGCACAGAGCTCAAACTCACGAACCGCGAGATCATGACCTGAGCCGAAGTTGGATGCTTAACCAACTGAGCCACCCAGGCGCCCCAGAATTCTTCCTTTTTAATACAGCATGTGGAATAGTGAAAACATGAGCTTTTAAACCTGTTTAATTTCCTATTTAAGTGTTTGTTCTTTCGGGTAGGTTTAAATTATTCCTGCATGACACTTAGTTCACGCTGAATTTCAGAGTAGCGTGCGTGGATCCCTTTATTGTTACAAGGGATTTTTCCCTCCCCAGGCAAAGTGTCCTCTGCTCCCTGTGCCTCATTTGGCAAGTGGGGGTAGACAGGGCCTGCTCCCCTGCAAAGAGGGGCCACAGACTGTTGGTTGAGTCTTTTAAAGATTCTTAACTTTTGGGGCACCTGGGCGGCTCAGTCGGTTAAGTGTTAGACTCTTGGTTTCGGCTCAGGTCCTGATCCCAGGGTTTGTGAGATTGAGCCCTGCATCAGGCTCTGCGCTGACAGCACGGAGCCTGCTGTGGATCCTCTGTCTCCCTCTCTCTGCCCCTTCCCCCCTCGGGTGTGCTCTGTCTCTCTCTCAAAATGAATGAACTTAAAAGAAATAAAAATGATTACTAATTTTTTACTAATTAGGAAGACACCAAAAAAAAAAAAAGTGTTTAAAGTTGCTGTTAATTGAAGGTTAGCATTATTCTCAGCCTCTGCAGACTTTTCCTGTAATTGATGTTTAAGGAAAAGATAAACACTTGGCTGATGTTTTAGCCTCTCTGCTTACTGAACTCGCTGTCACTGTGCGTGGGGTTGGTTAGGTTTTCCGGAAAAGTGCTAGGAAACCTGGCGTGGCATTTTCTGCAGGTGGATTCCCCGCCTGTGCCTGCAGCTCGCTCTGGCTGCCGTGGTTCCGCAGAAGCTTTTCAGCCCCACCGTGGCACTGGCTGGGGGACAGGAGGGAGAAGGGGGTCTCCCCCAGCTCTTTCTAGGTGCGTGGGAGCCCGCTTACGATGCGGGGACTGGAATTTGATCACTTGGCAGTGGGGCTTAAAAAAATAGAAAATAAACCATAAAGGGAGCATAAACTTCTAGGAAAAACAAGACCTTTTCGTTATTGGTAGAAAATCCCAACGTGGGTCAGAAATGCAAGAAGCTGAGGGGCGCCTGGGTGGCTCAGTCGGTTAAGCGTCCGACTTCGGCTCAGGTCATGAACTTGGGGTTTGTGAGTTTGATCCCTCCATCGGGCTCTGTGCTGACGGCTCGGAGCCTGGAGGCTGCTTCTGATTCTGTGTCTCCCTCTGTCTCTGTTCCTCCCCTGCTCGCACTCTGTCTCTGTATCTCTCTCAAAAATAAATAAAGATTAAAGAAAAAAAAAAAAGGAATAGAAGAAGCTGGGTCAGATGTTTGTTTCACGGGGAAGCTGGCTGGCCTGTGGCATACTTGTCCGGATTTGTCACGATCAAGGTGAAGACATTGAAGTCGCCTTACACAGGCTGCCGCGTCTGTCTGGACCGAGGACCTTGCCGTTGCCAGCAGGGGCCTTGTTCCTCCCCCTCCCTTTTCAGTGAGACCACCCCTCCTGTTTTGTTTCAGTCGCACCTTCCTCCCCCCACTTACCCTGCTCTGTGCGTTCCTTGTATTCTTCTACGGCGCCGTCCTCTTAAATTATAAATTAGTATGTTGCCTGGTATGATAGTCGTGTACTATCTGTATTGTCCAGGTAACATACAAGGCAGAGAGGGCAGGATCTGTCCTTTAAGGGCTCATGTGCTGGCCATAGAATGGGTGTTCGGTAGACGATTGTTGAACAGGTGACTCTCTCTCTGCAGATTGGCTGTATATGTCTGTTCCTTAGGTGACCAAGTGGTCAGGTGTCAGATTCTCCAAAGCCTTGTGGTCAGGTAGGCCCAGAACTCTGCCGTGCTGGTTAAGATTTTCTAGTCTCGAGGAGGATAAAGGTGTCGATTGGTAATCACAGACGTCGTTTCGTTGTTCTGAAAAGCTTTCTCGTACTGAGATTCCTGCTTTCACGACTTCCCTGGCTGATGGCCAGCGCGGGTGTGGTAGGTCTTAGGCTCCCAGTGACCTGGGGGTTAACACCCGCAGGAAATCCTCCTCATGAGCAAATTCGTTTGGAGTAAAGTGAGGTCTCTGTTCTTAGATCTCTGGTCTTCTGAGACGGAAATGCCAGGTGTGGGGTGAGGATCCGAGGGTGCAGACGCACGAATCCCTGGGCTAGACGCTGTCCCCTGTGGTGGCGCGGGATTCGCTCCACCCTCGGCCTGTGCTGCTCGGTGTGGGATCCGGACACCAGGATCACCTCGGAGCTACTGTCCGAGCGAGGGCTTCGGGGTAAGACGGGGGCACCCGAGGCTAGGACACTGCAGTGGCCGTACGAGAAGTGAGTCGAAGTCTATTTAGAAGGCCAAGTTATCAGGATGTGGTAACCAGTCTGGAATGCGAAGCAGGAAGAGTTTGTGGCTGACTCTTCGTCTGGCTCGGGCACCTGCCTGAGGGGTGGCTGGCCGGCGGTCACTGAAGTATTTCTGGGGACCAGTGGCATGCCAGCATTTCAGAATACAGAAGTTTCAATATAATTATGTACCTTCCCATTGCACAAACTCTCCTCCCCTCTGTCCATCCATCACCCTCCTGGCCAGCCAGGTGTCCAGCCTTTGGGCACAGACTGCCCTCTTCCCGGACGCTGTGGTCACCTGGCGAACACCGTTGCAGGAGCCTGTCCCGTCTGGTAGCCTGGCACTTGGCCTGCTGGGCTGTGACATTTGTGCAGGTGACCTGGGCGTCTGCGTCTCTCTGGGCTCCCTAAGGCCTGAGGCTGCCTGGCAGTGGGAGGGGTCTGTGCTGGGGCGGACTGGGCTGGACCTGCTATGTTTCCAGAAACATCTTTTAGAGCCCGTTTGGAACAGGGTCATGTGATGGCGCTGTCGGGACCTCGGTGTTTTCTTTCACGGCTCTCCTCAGGACTGGTGCCAGGGGCAGGCTTATGGAGTCTGTGTATCGGTTCTATTTTATTTTATGTTATTTTATTTTATGTTATTTTATTTTATTTTATGTTATTTATTTATTTATTTTTTAATGTTTATTAATTTTCGAGTGCACGAGAGAAAACATAAGTAGGGGACGGGCAGAGAGAGAATCCCAGGCAGGCTCCACACTGGATTCACACAAGGCCCAAATCCCTGAACCGTGAACTCATGACCTGAGCCGAAATCAAGAGTCGGACACTTACCCCACTGAGCCACCCCGGTGCCCCCCGTGTATTGGGATTTTACATGGATCTGGTTATCTGGCAGGCCAGGAACCCAGCTTTAGACAAGGAGATGTCGGGTACACGTGCCAACAAGCAGCTTCGTGAAACCTGTCGCGGGTCCACTGACACGGGAAGATAGTCTCTCTGGAGACTATCTGATAACGTGCAGGGATCATGACCTCGCAGGGGGCCTTTGGGGGAAGAAACGTTTTGTGGAAAAGGCCGGGCTGTCGCAACATCTGTAGACTATCTGTGGCCACGCTCGTTCCGAATTTGTGACGCCTGTATTTCCACACGCATGCATGTGCGCGCACACACGTACACGCTCGGCCCTGTCTTCTCCTGAGCGTAAGGCCTTCACTCATAGGGCTGGGAACCGCACCTTCTGTGACAGAGGCTGGCCGGCCCCGCGTCCTTGCTGTCACTCACTGGGGCTTCTTACTCGCAGCTGCTTTCCAGGTATGCAGGGGTGAGTTCAACTCCCCACGCTGTCCCCGACCCCTCCTGAGCTGTAACGGAGTGGGGTGTCTTCTCGTTGGGGTCTGTGTTAGGATTTTGTGTACCTCGCCTGACTCGATCTCCCCCAGCAGGCCCTCTGAAGTGGGTGCTGTTACCCAGGTTTGCCTGTGGGGACCCTGAGGCCCAGAGACTTCCGTTGACTTATCTTGCTCGGCTCAGATGGCTGGAAGTGGAAGGGTCCGGGTCCTGCTTTGCTCTGTCTGGTCCCAAACCTGCATCCCCTCCCCGCCGCCCACATGGGGCTAGATTTGGGTGAGTTCTGCCCTTGCGTTTCCTCCGGGTGCTTCATTCTGGACAGTTCTTGTGTCTTCATGGGGGCTCTCCTGCCCCGGGTCTCCCAGACCACTGCCCTCGGGCATCAGTTGAGAGAGAGCACCCCGGGCCCCCCTCAGAGCTCATCCCTGGGGAGGAGGACGTCCTATCCTGGGCTGGGGAGGGGGGTGTTCAGCTCTGGAGGTTGGATTTGGTCCCTGTCAGGATGGCAGTTGCTGTCCCTCTGGAAACACAGAGCATATCTCTCTGGACTGTTTGGATGTCCCTCCTGTCCGGTGTCGTCTTAGACCTCCTTGGTCTGTGTCTCTCGGTTGACATCTCCTATGGTGACGGGCCCATCTTTCTCTTCACACCTTCTGGTTTTGAATTGGGTGTCAGACGTGGTGAACCGTATGTGGCTGAGGGCTGGGTTTTTTGTTTTTGTGTTGCTTTAAACTTTACTCATTTTATTTTATTTTTTAGAGAGAGAGCATGCATGTGAGTGGGGGAGGGGCAGAGGGTGGGGGAGAGAGTCTTAAGCGGGCTCCACGCCAGCACAGAGCCTGACGTGGGGCTCGATCCAACGACCCCAGGGATCATGACCTGAGCAGAAATCAAGAGTCACTCAACTGAACTGAGCCACCCAGGTGCCCCTGTGTTGAGTTAAATATGGGGGGGGGGGGGGGATATTTTTTTTTTTTTTTTTTAAATGTTTATTTTTGAGAGAGAGAGAAAGCACAAGCAGGGCAGGGGCAGAGAGACAGAGGGAGACACAGAATCCGAAACAGGCTCCAGGCTCCGAGCTGTCGGCACAGAGCCTGATGCGGGGCTTGAACCCATGAAGTGCGAAATCTTGACCTGAGCCGAAGTCAAAGGCTTTAACCGACTGAGCCCCCCAGGCGCCCCCTTCTGGCTGCTCCTTTCTGGTGGTTCTTTCCCCGGCCTGACAGTTTCCTGGCATGCGTGCGCTAGCCAATACTCAGCTGACACCTTGCCCGGTGCCCCGTGCAGGTCCCCGTGGCTTCCCTGAACCCTGCATTCTGTCTCCTAGAAGGACCCCGAGTGTGGTGTGGGGCCCCCTTCCTGGTGCTGTGGATGGGGAGCTCTCCGGGCAGCGAGTGGGGCACTGGTCGGGCTGATCTCGTTTGTCTGTCTCTGTCAGGGATACGATCCCGTGCCGCCTGTCGTCCAATGTGCATGAAAACTCTTTTCAGTGTTTTAGTTATTTAAGGAGAGAGGGTCCCTTCCGTCCTGATACTCCCGTCTTGACAGGTGGCATGTTTTAACCCTGGTTCTGGGACTAGGTTAGGTTCACCGCGTTGTTAGGGAGTGTGCAGAACCAGCTTAGGAGCCGAAGAGAAATAATAGAGATCGTGGGGTCCAAAGACCTCCCTTTCTAGATGAGGAAACAGGTGCAGAGACTGAGTTTATTTGCACGGAAGCTTAGAGTTTGTCACAGGGGTGATTTATAAACATTTGGCTCACATCACAGCGAGGGTTTTCATTCACAGAGGATGTGATGAACAGCTTTTTGTGACCCATGCGGGGGTTGGGAGCCCGCAGTCTTCCCCGGCCTCAGGGAAGGGCTGACCGCATCTCGTGTAGTGGCCGCCAGCAGCTCCCGGGGTCCTGGGGGTCATTCGCTCTTTCTTGGCCACTTGCTTTGCACAAAGCCCCGTGGGAGATATGCCTCAAGGGAGCGGCACCCCGACTTGACAGCCATGCCCTTCAGCATGCTTCTGGAAGCTTCTTTCTGCCCTTCCCTGCTCTCGAATCTGCCCCCTGAAGAGTGTCACACCGGGTTGAGGTGCGGCGTGGGGACCCAGGCAGGAGCTCTTTGCCAGCCTCAGCTTACCTCATCCTGCCTCCAGATTCCTGGCCCCGGGCTGCCGTTCACCCCTGGCCCTCTGCCCCAGGCTTGGCCAGAGGGCTGTAGAAATGAGGAAGGGCCACCAAGGATTACATCATATTAAACCCTGGGGCTTTTTCCTGGTCAACCAGGACAAATGAAAGCCCTTTCCAGTTTTGAAATTCAGCATTAAAGAGTTCGAGGAAGAGGATGTCTCTTCTCCTTCTGCTAACTGGGGGCACGCGGTGTGGTTGGGCCGTGCACCCGCTATGTGGGGATAGCGCCGACCCCATTGATTGTTGCGACAGCGCGGCACGGGGTTTGCCGCCCGAGGTTCGAGTGTAGATGTTGCAGGGGCCGGTGTGGCCAAGAGCAAGCGGGAAGCTTTGAGACAAAGAAGTCGTGGCGCTTGTCCGCAGGGGTTTTGTGCGCCCCGTCAGAGACGCCTCAGGATCGTGATCCACGTTTCAGACGAGGCATCTCAAGCCTTGAGACGCTGAGGGATGGTTGCCATGACCAGGTCACCAGGACTTTGAACCAGATCACCTCCGTGTCCAAGCTGTGCTGGCTTAGGGCACCACACCGCCTTTTGTTAGCACCTGTGCTCTGTCCTTCGGTTGACGTCTGTATGCAGCTGGGGGACTTCCTTCCCTTTGCCTCCAGGAGGGGTTCCGCTCTTATGTGGCCTCTTGGCCTGGTCCCTTGAACCTCAGCACACAGTCAGTCTGTGCATGCGCAGGGGAGGGGCGGGGACAGCAGGTGGAACACCTGGAATGATGCCTCTCTTCCAAAACTTGGAGTCCTGGCCGGCCAGGGCTCGCTGGGGCAGAGTCAGAACCTATTTGATTCCACTGGGAAGTCTGTGGTTTCACTGTCGGATTGTTCTCATTCCTCGTGTTGCATTTTGCCCGATCCCCGGGAAGCACTGTGAGGGCTGAGATTGGCAGCCTTATTAATTAGCAGCTCGGTGATTTCCGTATCGTCTCACTTCCCAGACTGCTAAGTCACCGTGGACCTTGAAGACGGTTCAGGTGCCCCTAGCCGACCATCCTAGCAAATTCACCCTATTTTAGTACGTGCGGATGTTTTGGTCTCTGTTCATTTTCCTTTTCACAAGGGAGGGGGGTGGGTCCCAGAGGACAAACCGCATGTGTAGCGGAAAGCGGGGTATCCTCAGGGGATCTGCCTTGGTGAGCAGCCAGGCCTCCATTAAGTCATCTTGTGGTAATGCCTCCGTGGTAATGCCACCACGGAGGCCACCATGATAATGCCTCCTTTCTGGGGGTGGTTGGGGATAGAGGAGGACAAAAGGGCATGCCGGGGGCCTGGTGCAGAGATGCTTTAATGAATAGGGAGGCCTTCAGGACTTCCTGTTTGTTGTTGTTGTTGTTGTTTTTAATGTTTATTATTTTTGAGAGAGAGAGAGACAGAGGGTGAGTGGGGGAGGGGCAGAGAGAGAGGGAGACACAGAATCGGAAGCAGGCTCCAGGCTCCGAGCTGTCAGCACAGAGCCCGACGCGGGGCTCAAACTCACGGAGTGTGAGATCATGACCTGAGCCGAAGTCAGACGTTCAACCGACCGAGCCCCCCAGGTGCTCCTGTCCTTCCTGTTTCGTATCACACGCAGAACCTGCGTTTGCTCTTCTATGTTAAGTAATATGTGGGCAGCCACGCAGCACCGGGTGACCCGGTCATTGGGCAAGTGCCCATCGACTCTGACTCATTGGCTCCCCCACCAGGAGGGGTGCCTGGCGCCTGGGCAGACGGCGTGTGTGGGTGGGAACCAGTGACTCCCGCCGGGGAGGGGCGTGCTCCCTTCCCAGAGAGCCTGGGAAAACCTGCGTGGCCTTCATCTTCCTCCCATTGACCTTCTCTAGAGTCCCAGAGATCCCCTTGGGTGACTGAAATAGCCATTAAAAAGCTGATAACAGCGCTGTGGTTTGGGCAGGGGCCCCTGTTGTTCTAAAGTCGGTAAGTGAATGACTTTGGAAAACCATCAGCCTTCACGAAAGCAAGAGTGGGCGGGAGAATTAGGGGCACAGGAAACATGGGGCTGTGGCCACGGTGGAGTGTTTCTGCCATCATGCTTCTTACCAGTTGGAATGATGCCCCCTGAGACGTTTGCCTTCTTCTCTGAGCCACAGTCACTGTATCGGCTGGAACTCACCCCCCTTTCACTAGAGCTCCTGAGACACAGAGCCCCCCCCTTGTGAAATCATGGGGGCCCCAACCTCTGACCTCCAGGCCCGCGCCCCCGGTGTGATAGCTGTCCCCCTGTCCCTGGGCCCACCTACCTCCCATCTCCTTCCTGCCGCACAGCCTGGGCCTGCTTACTGGCCACTTACAGCTAGTTCTCAATTGTGCTCCGTGCGTCCCCCGGTCGGCACGTCCAGAATTAAAGTCCCGGATGCGGGTAGAAGGCCTCGCACACGGGAAGAGGGGATTTGTCCTTTGGGGGCTGCTGAGGAGGCCGGCGGGGTTCTGGATCAGGGCTGAGTCGGGGGCAGAAGCCCTGTGAGCCCTGCGGGTTTAGGGACTTGGTGGGGCCCACTTCTTCCTGGAAGCTATTCCCGTTCTCTTCACAAACGGCTGAGTGAGCGAGTCCACAGCCCGGGGATCCCGTTGCCTGTGCACTTGGGGTCTCCTTCCGGGGACACGGTATCAGAAGCCGCTCTGCCGTCGGTGGGACCCGCTGCAGGAAGAGAAAACTCCAAGGGAGTCGGACCCACGTGACCTGAACGTGCGCCATCTAGTCACCTACATACCTCGGGTTCGCCGTGCTGTCAGCTGTGCACAGGTGGCCCTTCTCGCGGTTCTCACGCTACAGGTGGTGATGAAGGAGGTGAAGACGGGGGTCTTGGAGGCAGAGCAGGTGGAGGCGACGGAGGAGGTCGGGGGAGACGGAGGTGAGGGAGGTGGCCGTAACAGCCGGATGAGTCGTGGTGTCCGTGAAAACAGCCACTAGGAACTTAACCGTGACGCTTCACATGCGCGATCACCCTGAATGTTCCAAACCCTGACACGGTGAGCTCTAGTGGTCTTCCCCAGGCTACTCAACTACTGATTTCTAGAAACCCTAGAGCCAGCGTTCTTAGCCAATGAGGCGGGCTGCCTCACTGAGGTGGGCATGCCAGATCAAAAGACGGGAAGAAAATTGAGGCGGCAAAGGGAATTTGGGGGAAGCCGTGCGTTCGGATCGACAGGCTCTGGGCACAAGGTTTGTTTGTAGGGTGATGGAAGCGTTCTAAATTTAGATGGTGATGATAAGCATACGAGTGCTGTAATTACACTGACATTCGTGGGATGGCACACAGATGCGCAGATTACATTTATGTTCGTGTAACTTCTATCCCAGTAAAGCTGCTTAAAAAAAAGTAAATAAAAAAGGGACGCCTGGCTGGCTCAGTCGGTTGAGCGTCCGACATGGGCTCAGGTTGTGATCTCGCAGTCTGTGAGTTCGAGCCCCGCGTCGGGCTCTTGTGCTGACAGCTCCGAGCCCGGGGCCCGTCGCAGATTCTGTGTCTCCCTCTCTCTCTCTGCCTTCCTCTGCTCACTCTCTGTCTCTTTCTCAAGTATAAATAAACATTAAAAAAAAGGAAAGAAAGGCAATTCGTCCGCTACTTTCGCTTTATGATGTCAAGGATCAGGACACTTAGTGCTAATTGTGTAGAAGGAAGTGTCTCAATATGGTGTTTATGGGGCAGTCTGTCTGTTTAGGTCTGTGGTGCTTGGGCGCAATGAAGTTCTCATGGAAATCGGACGGTTCTCTAAATAGTGGCCTTGTCGCTGCCACGCTTGGTGTCCTCTTTTGGAGACGAGGTTTTGTTTCTCTGATGAGTGTAGATCCAGGTATGTGTGTGGTTGAGTCAGCAGCTTGCATCAGTACCATATAAATAGGAAGCATTACTCTCACTACACAGGAGGGCTGGCGTGGTGAGTAATTACTGAAAAATTAGTCCGTTTTCATGAAAATTGGTGATCATCTGTAGCTGGAGGGAGGCCCAGTGTGAAATCTTGACCACCCCTAACTGTGTCCGTCTGGAAGTTATAGAGTGACGTGTGCAGCTGACCCCGTGGGCATTGGATGCGGGGAATTTACAGTAGACTGTAAGCGCGTTCCCTTCTAGAATTGAATTCCGATTTGTCTTACACCTTTACCTGTGTTTTGTATCAAGTGACAAGACCCAGGGTGACTGTGTTTCACATACCGAGCTTCAGAAGCACTGGCTTGTTGCATGTGACAGGGACCCATGACCTCACCAGCCGGTGGGCTGCAGTGGGTGGGGAGGGGGCCGCCTGGTGGGACAAGGCCCTAGCGGTGGCATTTGCCAGGGCAGCGCAGGGCAGGGTGTGGGAGGGCCGGGAGAGCCCCTCTGGCTTGGCTTTCACTGCATTTTCAGGCCGGCCTCCCTGGACAGCCCCTTCCCCTTGCCCACGCTGTTCTCATGCATTGTTGTTTGTTTCCGGGTTTGGTGTCCCTGTGACATTTATTTTTATTTTTATTTTTTAAGTTTATTTATTTTTTTTTGAGAGAGAGAGAGAGACAAAGAGAGAGGGAGAATCCCAAGCAGACTCTGTGCTGCCAGTGAAAAGCCTGACATAGGACTTGAACTCACGAACAGTGAGATCATGACCTGAGCAGAAGCCAAGAGTGGGATGCTTAACCGACTGAGCCCCCCAGGTGCCCCTGGTGTACCTGTAGCATTTGAAATCTTTCTGCATTAGGATTTCAGCTCATGGGTTTTGATGGAGCATCCTCACTGGGTGAAGACATTTCGAATCCCCTCGTTCCATACCAGGTGGTGTTAATGTTGGGTTATCTTAGAGTAATTAAGGGCACCTTCTGTGCCTTCATTCAGGTCCTTGAAAAGATTGTACATTGCGTGGGGCCAAGGACACAGCCCTGACACCCACTGGAGACAGAGACATCTCTTACAGACATCTTGTCCCAGCTGTTTAGTATTTGTGTCGGTGCCTGCTGTTCACGGACACCTGGAACCTTTCCTTGCTGGAGAAGTCCTTGGTTTACATCGCCTGAATTTATTCCCCCCAGCCAACGTTTGAAGCCGCCAGTCTGCCCCAAGGAAGCACACAGTTGCACAAAGTCTCACACTGACAGGTGGGAGACTGGGATTTGACCCCGGAGTCTGGCCTTCAGCAGTACGCTCCCATTTGTTACCCGGCAGATACCGTGCTGACCGTTACACTCACGTGTTCTCTGAGGCACACGTGCGTTGGTCCTGTATTTTTATTCAGATAAGGAACTGCTCAAACCGCCCAGTCTCTGTCTCGAGAGCGGTGTTCCTCTTGTGCGTTTGGCAGCCAGCGTGGGCACCGATTTATTTGAAGCCCCGCTTGTCACAGGATGTGGGGGCAGCTGACGTGTGTGGAGTCAGGCCCTGTGTGTGCCCAGGCCGTGCTGTGATGCGTCTCACGGAAAGTGTGTCCTGCCAGGCTCATGCAGGTGGGGACGTGCCCTGGTGACAGTGCTCCGTGATATTCCTTCCACCCTGGCCTTCACCCTCACTGCCTCCCCGGGGGGGCAGAGGCGTCCCTGCCCCAGATCTGGGGTCGTCAGGGACAAGGGGCACGCGCTGGTCAGCTCGCCCTCCTACTTCCCACTTTGAATTAAAGAGTGCAGCAGGACGAGGGGTATGGGGCCATTTTCATCTGGGCTGTCAGAGAAGGCGCCTGAAGGAAGCAGCTTCTCAGGCCTTGAGGATGAGTGGATGGTGTGTGTGGAGGACAAGGCGGAGAACATTCCAGATAGTGAAGAATCCCCGGGCAGAGCAGGATGGGGAGGCATGCCTGCTGTGAACTGTGCCTTTGAGCTGGAGGGAAGCCAGGCCAGGAAGGTGGCCCCTGGAATATTCTGTGTAAGCAAACCACCTGAGGTAAGGAGCTCAGACTCAGCCCCACCTTTGAAATGAGGGCCTTGCGGGCCCACGGGCCTGGGAGTTTGCATTCTGCCTGGAGAGGCTCATGCGCTACTCTGGGGTGGGGTCTGACCCCATGGACAGCCAGGCCTACCAGGCTCAGACCCCAGCTCGAGGCACCCTTTACATATAACCTTTAAAACCTTGGGTTCTTGGGGTGCCTGGGTGGCTCAGTCGGTTAAGCGACCGACTTTGGCTCATGTCATGAGCTCACCATCCGTGAGTTTAAGCCCTGCGTCGGGCTCTGTGCTGACCACTTAGAGCCTAGAGCCTGCTTCGGATCGTGTGTCTCCCTCTCTCTGGCCCCCGCCCCCCATCTCTGTCTCTCAAAAATGAATAAATGTTGAAAAAAATAAATAGATAAAATGAAACATCAGTGCTCCATTGGCAGAGAGAGGTAGGTTAAGCACCTGCCTGTGTGCAGCAGGCATGTGCCCAATGAGAGAGGAAGAGTATCTCAGGGAGGGCCTGGAGGGGTCCGGAGAAGCCAGCCTGGGGCCAGCAAGAGGCCTGGAGGAGCGAGGAGGGGGGGCGGGCGCATTCCTGCAACTCCCAGAAGTATGGCTCACGAAGGAACTTTCTAGAAGACAGCACAGTCCAGCTGGACGATCCATGCCTCATCCCATCCTCCACCTCCCCGTGCCCCATCGGCACGTCCCACGGGGGCTCCAGGACCGGCATGCCGGCTGCGGCTGACCTTGCAGGCTCATACCCCCGGCCCTCCCAGCTCGGAACAAAATCACTCAGCACAGCTTTACGCTGCAGGAGGCCATTCTCCTTCCTATTCACGGAGGCAGTGTGTCTGCCCCGCTCCACCGGATGTCCGTTTCCAACTCTGGAAAGTGTTTCTACAGCCACGCGGGTCTGGGGGGCAGTCCAGCCCCAGACAGTGAAGTGACCTGCTCGGCCACTGAAGGGGCTTTGGTTCACTGTCCCGGGTTCCCACCTTCCCCAGAGGCGTAGATGGCCCAGTGACGAAGGGCTCGGGTTTGAAGAAGCCGTAGCTGCTAGCAGCCACCTTCGGAGAAGAATCCTGGACTTTCCCTCCAGGCCCCGGGCCTCCTGCCAAGGAGGAAGCTCTGTAGGATCGGCCCCTGACCCTCCGGGGAGGCTGGCTAATCTGGAACGGGAAACCCACCCGGACGAACAGAAAAACGGAGCCCTGGGAGACCCAGCCGCACAGTGACAGGCTTGTTACTCCTGGCCGGGTTTTCATCACCCTGAGCCTGGCCGGGGGCCACTGTTTGCCTTTGAAGAGCGGAGGGATGTTTGTGCCTTGACCTTCCGGAGCCATGGGGTGGGGGCGGTTAGCCTCTGCCTGCTGGCCATATTTTACAAACGCTACCGTCTCTCATACTGTTCCATCTGCTTTCGCTTCCCAGGATAACAGGACTCTTGACTGAAGCGTCTATCTGTTCAGTTTTTAGAAGGACGGTTTTTATTGACCTGGGAGTTTTATATACGAGCAAATGAGCCACGCTTCGAAATTTCGCTCTTACTGCTGTACTTTGTCATGCATCCCTGTCGGATTTTGACAGTCCTTGAGGTGTAGAGTTGCCAGATAAAGTATAGGATGCCCAGTTAAATTTAGACAAACTACAAAAGCTTGTTTTGTTTTGTTTTGTTTTGTTTCTTTCTAGGCGAAGTCCCATGTAAGTTGAGACATACTTACACCAAAAAGCGGGTAGGGTGTCTATCTGAAATGCCGGTTTCACGGGACATCCTGTATTTTTATTTGCTAAATCTGGAAAGTTACTTGTATTCTAGAAAGATATCTCAGTGGTGTCAGGTTAGTCTAGGGCCTGAATGGGTTCAGGGGATGCCCCGGGGGCTTATGTGTCCCAGAGGGACGGGCTGGGTGGGGCCTAGGGGGGTGGTAGGAAGGCTGACCCTCTTACCCTTGGTTTATCCTCTCCCCACGTACCTGTGGTCTGATTTCCACCAGACGGTTCACCACCAACACGTGTATTCCTAATGAGTACTAATTACTCATTTATATGTAAGTAAATGCTATAGAAGAGAATTTAAAAAAAATTTAACATTTATTTTTGAGAGAGAGAGAGAGAGACACAGAGTGTGAGTGGGGGAGGGGCAGAGAGAGAGGGAGACACAGAATCAGAAGCAGGCTCCAGGCTCTGAGCTGTCAGCACAGAGCGCGACGCGGGGCTCGAACTCACGAACTGTGAGATCATGACCTGAACCAAAACCAAGAGCCAGATGCTTAACCTACTGAGCCACCCAGGCACCCCATTCTTTTCTTTTCTTTTCTTTTCTTTTCTTTTCTTTTCTTTTCTTTT
>NC_064816.1:62273599-62356835 GCF_023721935.1 Panthera uncia | reverse complement strand
TTCTTTTCTTTTCTTTTCTTTTCTTTTCTTTTCTTTTCTTTTCTTTTTTCTTTTCTTTTCTTTCTTTCTTTCTTTCTTTCTCTTTCTTTCTTTCTTTCTTTCTTTCTTCTTTTTAACATTAATTCACTTTTAAGAGAGAGAGAGCAGAGAGAGAGAGAGAGAGAGACAAAGCATGAGCAGGGGAGGGGCAGAGAGAGGGGGAGACCCCAAATCCAAAGCAGGCTCCAGGCTCTGAGCTGTTAGCACAGAGCCCGATGTGGGGCTCGAACCCATGAACCATGAAATCATGACCTGAGCCGAAGTCGGCTGCTTAACTGAGCCACCCAGGCACCCCCAGAAGAGATGTTTTAATAATTTATGCAAACCCTGGAAGCAATTCTAGAAGAAAATGAGGAATTCATGTAAAAGGAAGAGGAGGACGAGCCTGTGCCCCTGGAAATGTGTCAGAAGATGTGATACAGAGAGTGTGGCCGGGGCTCAGGAACCAGCAGATCTGGGTGGCTGAGGCTCTCACGTGTGGAGATTATAAGGTGGGATGAAGGTGACCTTCCAGCTCAGGCAAAAGGGCAGAGCGAACTGGGGCCAGTATCTGGTCTCACTGCGTCCTTTCCACCAAAATAAACGTCCGAGACAGGGATGAGTCAGAGTACATCGAGTCAGAAAAGGGACCAAGTAGAACATACATGGATGCTCTCCAGATTCCTTGAGAGAGGGCAAGGGCAGTTATCAAGCTGGCAGCAGTGAACTGAAAAGAAAAGGTCAGGGCACTTGCCTACCTTGAACTGAACTTGTGAGAATCAAAAGTATAGTTAAAACGGCAGACAGGATGGGGAAAGCATTTGCTGCGAATAGCAGTCAGCTGTGTTTCTTACCACATGAAGAGCTCATCCTGGAAGGATTTGAAGAATAAACCAGAGTTTCCAGTGGGCGGAGGAATCCACAGGCCACCCTGGGGGGTGCTCTCCCAAGCCTTGGGCCCTGGCTTTGCACTTCAGGGTGTAAACAAACCTTCTGCCAATAAACCTTCTGGAGGGGGGTCATTTAACGCATTTTCCAGATGAACCAGTCGACTCAGACTCCAGGTAACTGGCCCCAAGGGGCTCAGCTCCCGAGGGGTGGGTGGGCTGTGGCTCGCCCGGAAAGCCCCGGTGCCCTCGGTCTAGCTGACCTGTCTGAGGGTAGTCCAGAAGAAGAAAGAGAAAGGCCTAATGAGCTATGAGAAATGGTCAACTTCGGCATTTAAGACCTGCACCAAAAACCACAGGCCGAGGCCACGGTTTACCTCCGGCATTGGCCAGAAAAAAATTCCAGAAAAATCACCAGTGTCAGCGTGCCACAGATATTATGAAGTGGGCGGTTCTCTGTTTTGTGTGGAAGGGTAAAGCGATACAGACAAGAGTTTCACAGAATGTATCTAGATTCAAAAACAAGAATGCGCATGAAACCTTTGGCCCGGTGGTTCTGTTTTCAGGGATCCGATGCAAATAATCAGAAATGTGGACAGTTTTATGCACAGAGGTGTTTCTTGGATTGTTGTTTGATGCTGAGATTTGCAAGTGGCTGCAGGTGTTCACTAGAGTAGTTTGGAATCTGAAAACAGTATTTACCAAGGCTTTCAAATACCATCTTGTATGGGAGCTTGGGTGGCTTAGTTAAGTGTCCGACTTTGGCTCAGGTCGTGATCTCACTGTTTGTGGGTTCGAGTGCTGCGTCCGGCTCTGTGCTGATGGCTCAGAGCCTGGAGCCTGCTTCAGATTCTGTTTCCCTCTCTCTCTGCCTCTCCCCTGCTCATCCTCTCTCTCTCTCTCTCTCTCTCAAAAATAGACATTAAAAAAAATAAAATAGGGGCCCCTGGGTGGCTCAGTTGGTTGGATGTCTGACTTCAGCTCAGGTCATGATCTCACAGTTTGTGGGTTCGAGCCCCGCGTCGGGCTCTGTGCTGACAGCCCAGATTATGGAGCCTGCTTCCGATTCTGTGTCTTTCTCTCTCTCTGCCCCTCCCCTGCTCACATTCTGTCTTTGGAAAAAATAAATAAACATCAAAAAGAAAATTAAAAAAAAAAAAGCATCTTGTAGTGTTAACCGGAGAGGGGAAGGCAGCAGAACCCCAAATCGTTGACCCCGTGTGATTTCCAGTGTCTGGCCGTGCACAGTAGTGGTGCGGGGTCCACAGGAGAGCTATCACTTACCCCACCTGCCGTCGTGGGATTCAGGTTCATTTTTATTTTCCATCTGCTCTGTGCTTGCCCAAAACGTACCTGCTTGTTTTACAATTTGGGAAAGAAAGAAAAAATACGTATCCCGATGGCAAAGAGCCGGCTGGATGGGGAAATGCTGGCTGAAATGGCAGACACTAGCGGGGGGGAGGGGTGAACCCGGAAGGGGAGGCTTTGCTGCATTTGGGGGTCTGGGGTACCACCTTGTGCACTAACCCCAACAGCCCAGTTCCGTCCTCAGCACCTCAGTGGGGCTCCTGGTGGTGTCCTCTTGTCTCCAGACTTTGTGTCCTCCAGACCAGCCCATCTCTTCTTTTCTAATCAGAAACTTCCGTTTGTGCTTGCTTTCTTTCTTTCTCGTTTATTTATTTTAATGTTCGTTTATTTTTGAAAGAGACCGAGCACGAGCAGGGGAGGGGCAGAGAGAGAGGGAGACGCAGAATCCGAAGCAGGCTCCAGGCTCCGAGCTGTCAGCACAGAGCCCGACACAAGGGTCGAACTCAGGAACCGTGAGATCATGACCTGAGCCGAAGTCAGACGCCCAACCCACTGAGCCACCCAGGCGCCCCAGAAACCCGTTCTTAACTAACCGTATGCTCACCAGTATGGAATGGATTAATGTCACTTGAAGGACTAAAGTCAGGTTGCACACCCGCCTAGGGGAGTGGTCCAGGGCTTGGAAGTGCTGATTGAGATGCTCCGTTGCCATGGGAGATTTCAGAAAGATAGGCTCAAATTCAGTAACGTGTGTCCTTTGATTCTGAATCCGTTTTTTAGCGGGATCATTTGTAACCCCATGAGGTCCAGATGTCCTCTACACGTTCTCCGTAAGTAATTCAAACGTCGTGCACAGACGTATCATGTTTGTGCATTTTGTCTTCTCTCTGGGAGAACAGACCGAAAACTGATAGGATCCATCCCCGGGTGAGAGGAGAGAGGCTCATTTGGATTTTTTTCTTTGTGCTTTTCTTTAGCATCTAGATTTTCATAGTTAGCAGGTATTACATCTTTTTTAAAAAAAAAAAAAAGAACGCCGTTTGTTTTGGAGGGAGAGAAGCAGTGAGAATATCCTCTCACACCTTGGGGCTTTGATCCGTTTTGCCCAGATTTTCTGGGGGAAGGGGTGACGGTGGCTGGGCCTCCCCAGGGAGTGAGCTGCGTCCTTCTGAGAGGTAGATGTCGGTGGGTTGAACCTTCTGGACTATCTCCCCACTGCCCCCGAATCTGCCTCCCCAGCTCTAGAGAGCGGCCCCCAGCACTGCATTGACCACACCCACACGTGTATACGTGTCGGTCAGCGTGCACACGGTGGAGGGCATAGAGTATCGCCCATCCGTTTCTATGCTCCCAGGCTCTGGACAGGCAGCCACTTGCTGGGGGAACATTCGGGTGATAAAGCAACTTCCTCAAAATGTGAATGAGTTTCTTGGGCAGCTTGGTGGGAAGGCACTTGGGATCTAAAAGCCCCACTGCCTGGGTTCTAATCCCCGGGATGCCCCTTCCCAGCAGGGGTAGTAAGGTGGACATAACCTTCCTGAGCCTCAGTGTTTTCATCTGTAAAGTGGGAGTCCCGCTGGCAGTGTAGGCTCTGTGCACAGTGGCTGGTGCAGGTGCCCAGGCACGTGGAACATTCCACCCGAGGCAGTCTGCGGTTCCTCTGCAGAGGTAGGGATGAGGTTGATGAATTTGGCTGTTATTTTTGCCAACATATTATTACTCTTAGAGCCGATGTGTTTTGCAGACAGAGTTCTAAAAGCTAATTACAGAGGTAATACATGTGCATGGTCAAAATTTCTTAAATCTGGAAGAGAAATTTGACCTCTTTCCACCCCAGGTTAATTCCTGCTAGTATTTTGTTACAAGCGTGTAAATCTTAAAGGACCCGTTTTCTTTGCCCGTATTTTAATGCGTCTTTCATTGGCTTGGTTCTGAGTCTCATGAAGACATTTTGCTAGAGTTGTGGAGCGGTCGTAATATTGCTGTTGTAACTTTTGCCTAAGATTGTTGTCCTCATCTTGACATCTTAAAAAATGCCACCGAGCCCTCCCGCTTGGTAGAGGGGGGCCAATTATAAGGCAGACTCTGGATGTTTCCGTACCAGATAACAGACCGCCTGGGGCTTGATTACCAGTAATTGTTGCAGAAAATGCGTGTGCTCCCTGGAATGCTAATTATTTATATTCATTGCTTAAATCCAGCGGTTGACAGTAATTCTTTTTGAGTTGCTCTTCAGGCAAAGCAGTTGAAGCCAGAAACAGAGAGTAACTTCTGTCCTGACTCCCTTGCTAAACAGAGTGGTACCTTCTCACGATTAACTTCCTTATGTTATGTTATGTTACGTTAAAAATGTTTATTTATTTTTGAGAGAGAGAGAGGAGAGACAGAGTGCAAGCTGGGGGGGGAGGGAGACACAGTACCCGAAGCAGGCTCCTGGCTCCTGGCTCCAAGCTGTCAGCACAGAGCCCGACGCAGGGCTTGAACCCACGAACCATGAGATCATGACCTGAGCCGAAGTCGGACGCTTAACCGACTGAGCCACCCAGGTGCCCCATCCGGTGTACTTTAAACAACTGTCCTTGAGAACTAGAAAGGTAAAGAAATTGAAGAAACAGGAAGAAGGCAATGCGAGCCATGGTGGATGTGGATAAGTGTGAACTTTTGACCGAAGCCCATGTGTTCCTATCTTCTGCAGGACCAGGTGGAGCAGACACCCCCCGTCAGCCCACGAGACCTGGCAGGACCTGGCTTCTCAGCGCAGCCTGACCGGCTCACCAATCACCAGGGTAAGAAACGACAAAATCATGGTGACCCAGATGCCCTACCTTCCGACTGTGACTTTGCCACGTGCTGGGGCTCTGTATGCCAAGAAATCGTTCCTGCCCCTCATCCGAGAAGATTCTAACCTTGGTTCTTCTCCCCTTTAAGGAAAACAAATTCAAAAATGGGGAGAAAATGCGTGGCTGTGAGATCTTCATATACAGGTGCCCCCTGCTTTTGGAAAGTCCGTTTTCCGCTAGTTCGCTTTTGCGAAAGACCTACCTCCGTACTTGTCTTTGCTAACCGAAAGCGATCCTCCAAAGAGGATTTCCACTTGGACAAAAAAGGACTCGGTGTTCCTTTTGCAAGGAGCCAGTATTGCGCGGGACAGTGGCCCCACCACGCCCCTGTCCCCGAGCTCTACCCCGTGCTAAAGCATCCGGCCATCAGAGCCTTGAGCTGTGAGCCTCTCTGTGTCTTCCCTCCATTTATGTCGTCCGTCCAGAAGCAAGATGTGTCTTAAGCTATCGGAGAAGGCAGAGAGGTGATTTTTGGTGCTTGGAACGCTCACAGGGTTTGTCATATAAATTAACGGTAGCGAGGGGAAAGCTGTCTTTCTGTTCAGTGGGCAAAACTTCACAGTCAGTTCTACGGAGATTTATCTAAGGATGCAACTTAAGGGCAACTTGATGTTACCTATCCAGGGCTCCTCCATGGTGAAATCTTGTGGATTTTGGCACTCTTTTTTTCATGTTTATTTGCTTTTCAGAGAGAGTGTGTGCCCAAGTGGGGGAGGGGCAGAGAGCGAGGGAGACACAGAATCTGAGCTGTTAGCCCAGAGCCCGAAGTGGAATTGCAACCCATGAGCTGCGAAATCATGACCTGAGCCGAAGTTGGAGGGCTTAACCGACTGAGCCACCCAGGCGCCCTGATTTTGGCATTTTCATATTTGCACTTAGGCTGGTTTTGTGTGTCTGTGCTCTTGGTAATTCTCCACCTTTCTATGATTTCTTCTGTTCCCCTTGTGTTAATTTCTGATGGGATCATCGTAGAAAAGAAAGGACAGGGGTTAAAAGCAAATTGGGTCTTAGGGATACATGCTTTGATATGGGGCGGGCAGCCCAAGAAGGGACCCAGTCTGGTTTGGGGGGAGGGACCAGGAAAAAGGCACATGACTCACGGTGTGGATTCCTACAGAAGTTAAGTCCAATAAATTGTAGGGTTTAGAGGTGGGAGGAATTAGAATAATCAGGTTTTTTAAATTGCTTAAGCAGAAAGAGGATGGAATGTTGCAAAAATAAAAGCTGGGAGCTTCATAGGAAGTCAAAGAGATGTTTCCTCAAGTGTTAGAAGATTCATAAAACGGTCAGGCTTTTCTCTGTCAGGCACACTTTCCTGGTCGTCTTTTTAAAAACTTGTAACAAGAAAGAGGAATATCGTTAATGTTGGCTTTGAAACTTTGGAAAATTTTAATTTATTACATTGCACTGCTTAGCAGTGGTCTCACTTAAGGTGAAATAATCTAAGTTTTGGTATTAATGTTCATACACAAGTCTAACGTCAACGCTTTAGTCAAGAAAATTGACTAGATAGAAGGAAATTTACACAGAAGGAGCTTATTTATTTAGTTTTAAATTATTTATGTTGAGAGAGAGTGTGTACGTGTGCAGGCGAGGGGCAGAGAGAGAGAGAATCCCAAGCAGGCTCCACACTGTTATTTGCAGAGCCAACACGGGACTCGGTCTCACAAACCGTGAGATCGTGACCTGAGCCGAAGTCAGATACTTAACTGACTGAGCCACCCAGGTGCCCCAGAACTTTTTTTTTTCCTTTTTAACGTTTCTCTGTTTATTTTGAGAGAGAGAGCAAGAGTGGGGGAGGGACAGAGAGAGAGGGAGACAGAGAGTCCCAAGGAGGCTCCGTGCTGTCAGCACTGAGCGCCACATGGGGCTCGATCCCACAAAAATGTGAGACCGTGACCTGAGCCGAAGTCGAAACCGTGAGCGTCTGCTCAACCGACTAAGCCACCCAGGCGCCCCTTGAAAGAACTTTTTGAAGCTTAAAGCTTCTTTAAGGTTTGACGACATCCAAGGTGTACTTTCAAGCATCCTGTAGATGTCACGCCTGCTCGGGTGGTGGCAGGGAGGGCTGCGCACCGAAGGCAGGGTGGGCTCCTCGTGGAACAGAGCAGATCCCCTCTCCTGCTCCGGAGCTCCGCAGCCCTTAGTTGAAGCTGAGGGTCTGATGCGTCCCTGCACCTGAAGCAGGGTCTCAGGGAATGAATGAACGCGTCTCCACCTGTGACATTGAACACCTTTCCCTCCGCTCCTCAGTAATTCTGCACACAGAGCTTGTAAAACAGGACAGTCAGAAGGACTCAGCCTGGCTGCACCGCAGGACGGGTGATTCTCCATCTCCTACTGAGAAGTGAGCCACCCAAGTCAGCAGGTCGCGTTTCCATACGCAGCGAAGAGAAGTCTATCAAAGGCTTCGAGGGAAGCGTGTGTGTCACACTCAGGGCGGTGAATGACAGAAGAGTGTCATGAAGGACCGGACACCGTGACGCTACGATGGGAAGAAATGACAGAAACAGGTGGGTGTGAGGAGCCCAAGTGTTGGAAGTGAGCTGTTACACCAACAGTTATTGGCATTTTAATATTTTACTGTTTACTTATTTTGTAGACACAGAGAGGGTGAGAGCTGGGGAGGGGCAGAAAGAGGGAGACACAGAATCCGAAGCAGGATCCAGGCCCTGAGCTGTCAACGCAGACCCTGACACGGGGCTCGAACTCACTAACCGTGAGATCGTGACCTGAGCTGAAGTCAGACGCTTAACTGACCGAGCCACCAGGCGCCCCAGAGGGTGCTCAGAGAACTCAAAGGAAAGGGGAAGGTTAATCCACATCTAAAAGCATTTAGCAAGAATCTAGAAAACGGAGGACAAAGAGAAGATCTGCGGAGAAATGCAGACTTCCCAGTGTGTGAACGACGTTTGGACTGACAACCAACCTGGGCACAGCCGGAAAATAACACGGGGTGTTTTCAGAGGGTCGAGGGAGAAATGGCTGTCTGCCTGAAAGTGGATAGCAACATCTACTGAGAGCAAAATAAAGCTTTTTCGGGCAAACATTGAGCACATTTGTGACTGGCAATCTTCCCTGAAAGATTGATTGAAAGCTGTACTTCAGTAAGATAAGGCCGGGAGTGTAGGGAACAGTAGTAAGGTTAAACTGAACGTTGGATGATAATTAGACCCTGGGAGCACACACACGCGTGCGTGCATGCGTGTGTGTGTGTGTGTCTGTCTTGTGAGGTTTGTTCCGTGAGTGATTCTGTCATCATAAGACCCCAGTTGGGGGAAGTAGAATGTAAAACGATTTGAGGCTACGTTAAGAAAAAGTATACTAAGTTATGTATGTATTTTAAAATCTTAGCTGCATCTAAAACACGGATTGTAACTAATGAAAGAATATGCGTAAAATCTGTACTCGTAACCTAGCAGAAGAAGATATAAGGGAATCTGTATTTAATAAAAACAACCGACATCACCAGGAAAGGAGGAAAAACAGGATGTGAAGGATAAAAACGATGTCAGGCAGAAAATACTAAATAAGATTGTAGGAGTAATTCCAAGGATATCTGTTAACAGTATTAACAAGTCCCGATTGGTAGAAAAATACATAGAACCCTGCATCCAACAGATAGACTCTTGATTCTTTTCTTTTTAAAACATTTTTTTTAATGTTTATTTTTGAGAGAGAGTGCGTGAGCGGGAGAGCGCTAGAAAGAGGGAGACAGAGGATCTGAAGCAGGCTTCACGCAGTGAGTGCAGAGCCCGTTGCAGGGCTTGAATTCATGAACTGTGAGATCATGACCTGAGTCAAAATCAAGAGTCGGCAGCTTAGGGGCACCTGGGTGGCTCAGTTGGTTAAGCGTCTGACTTCAGCTTAGATCGTGACCTCGTGGTTTGTGAGTTCAAGCCCCACGTCGGGCTCTGTGCTATCAGTTCAGAGCCAGGAGCCTGTTTCGGATTCTGTGTCTCCCTCTCTCTCTCTCCCTCCCCCACTCATTCTCTGTCTCTCTCTGTCCTCAAAAAACGAATAAACACTAAAAGAAAAAAATTTTAAGAGTTGGCAGCTTAACCAACTGAGCCATCTGGGTGCCCCCTCTTGATTATCTTCTAAAATCTGTGTAACTTTTTAAAAAGTTGACCACATAGGGGCACCTGGGTGGCTCATTCGGCTAAGCATCCCACTCTTATTCTCAGCTCAGGTCTTGACTTCAGGATTCTGAGTTCAAGCCCCACGCTGGGCTCCACACTGGGCATGAAGCCTACTTAAAAAAATTTTTTTCAAGTTAACCACGTATGGAAAACTGCACTAAAGTTTTTAAATTTTTAAAAAAATATTTATTTTTGAGAGAGAGAGAGAGAGAGAGAGAGCGTGCCCATGAGGGGGAGGGGCAGAGAGAAAAGGAGACACAGAATCCAAAGCAGGCTCTAGGCTCTGAGCTGTGGGCACAGAGCCTGATGGGGGGCTCGAACTCACGAACCATGAGATCGTGGCCTGAGCCAAAGTTGGATGCTTTTAGGCGCCCCTAAAACACTAAATTTTAAGCGATCCATGTCATGCAAGCCACGTTCTTTGACCCAGTGTGATTAAATCAGAAGTGAACAGAAAAAGTTCCAAACAAAATGTGTAATCTGCGCGGAAACTTTAAAACACACTGTTACCCGACTCCTGGGTTACAGAGAAACTCACAATGAAAATACCAGTTAGTCATTTAGAATTGAATGTAAAATGAGTGTACTTGCAGGTAGGAAGTTGTATGTTGCTGCTAAATTGTATTTGAGACTCCATTTCTAATCTTGGAAGAGAAACGGAAATTAGGAACATCAAAGATGGATAACGCTAAGGAACGTAGAAGGAGTAGTTACCAAAATTAAGATCAGAAATTACGAGAATGGTGAAGAAAGTATCAATGGGTAGGGACCAAGCGAAATGTTAGTCTTTTGCAAAATCTGGCGAAACTGTGAACCTCTAGTAGAGTCCCTCAGGAGGGAGAAGGCACACAGGAAAACCACGCGAAGAGCGCGTCAGAGTTCAGACAAGAAAACCACGAACGACTTCATGCCTGTAAATGTGAAAATAGGGGCGAAATGGATAAAGGGTCTCAGCAACAAAGACAAAATTGCAACACCCAGTGCTGACAGCGATGTAGAGCAACAGAAACTCTCATTGCTGGTGGGAATGCAAAATGGCGCAGCTGCTTTGGAGGGCAGTCGGTTTCTTACAAAACTCAGCTTGCTCTTGCCGTACGACCCAGCAGTTGTGCACCTCGGTGTTTACCCAGAACAGCTGAAGATTTAGGTCCATGCAGAAGCCAACCCAGCGATGCATGTAGCTGCCTTCTTCGTCATTGCCAAAGCTCAGAAGCAACCAAGACGTCCTCCGTTAGATGGATGGATGAATAAACTGGTGCGTCCAGACAGTGGAATATTCCTCAGCACTAAGAAGAGGTTAACTATCAAGCCATGGGAAGACAGGGAGGAGGCTGGGCCGCACGGTACTGTGTGAAAGGAGCCCGCCTGAAAAGGCGACATGCTGATAGGATTCCAATTCCGTGATATTCTGGAAAAGGAAAAACTACGGAGGTGGTAAAAAGACCAGTGGTTGCCCGGGATGGTGACAGAAAAATCTTCTCTGGGTGGAGCAGAGAAGATTTAGGGCAGTGACAGTACTGACGTTATAAAGACATATGATGTTACCAGGATGGGTATGGCTGTGCAGGTCCCCATATGGCATGCACACTACCAGGAGCGAACCCTAGGTCAGCCGTGGACTTCGGATGGTTATGGTGTATAAGCATAGGTTTGTCCGTGGTAAAAATGTACCATTTCAGTGAGTGAGACTGACCAGCGGGGAGGCTCTGCATGTGGGGGGGGGGGGGGCAGTAGGTTTATGGGAAATCTCCATACTCTCCTCTGAATTTTGTCGTAAACCTAAAACTGCTCTAAACAAAGTCTTTAAAAAAAAAAAAACAACAACACCAAACTGACACCATTAGAAAGAAAAACTAACTTAGAGGTTACCTAAGAAAATCAAGAGTATTTCTCCTGCACGGCGTGCAGGGAATGTTCCGTGACGTGACCTAATGTATAGCTCTGTGAGTAGCGTAGACAGCACTCAGAAGTTTTAGGTAGAGACATCGGAAGAAATAAGAGAGAATAGTTGAAAGAGGAAAACAAAATGAAACAGTTTGACTCTTGGCAGAACACAAAATCTTAATAAAGAAATAACTCAGAAGAATGGAGTCAGTAATCAGTACCACCCCCTCGAAAGGGCTCAGGGGTTTTGCAGATGAGTGTCACAAAACCTTCAAGGAGCAAATAATTGCCCTCTTTGTATGAGCTGTTGGAGAGGTAGTGCCCAGAGCCTCTCCCACTCATCTTACAGTGTTTTGTAGCTTTGCAGGAGACGGTCCAAGAAATCCAGATACAGGCATATTTCACGTTACCGTACAACCACAAGGTCCACATAAAACATTAGTCAAATTCAGCGGTCGGTCGTAAACATCGAACAAACGTTATGACCAAGTTGGGTTTATTATGATTGTGCAAGGGTGCTTTACCATCGTTACATGATGAAGACTTTATAACACGTTCAGAGATTTAAGGGGAAAAAATGGGCATCTCACCAGTGACCACAAGAACATATACAATTCTCCACTCGTGCGATGCAAAAGAAATGATAAGAGAACAAAACTCTTACTGAACCAGTACTTTCAGAAACCTCCATAACCAGTTTCTAATAATATATTTGTCAAAAAATGTACAGCATCCGTCATACACGCAGGAATAATATTAGAGTCGTGTCCATGAAAACCTGGAATCACACTCGAGTGCCTGTTGTCAGTGGGGTCTTAGCGAGTGCAACAGAATACTAAACAAACAGAAATGACACTGAAACGGAGCAATGAAATCCATGCCTATTTGCAGATTACCCAGACAGAGAATCCGCACAGACTTATGAACTTTTAAAATGCATGAGTTCTGGGGCGCCTGGGTGGTGCAGTTGGTTAAGCGTCTGACTTCGGCTCAGGTCATGATCTCACGGTTCTTGAATTCGAGCCCCGTGTCAGGCTCTGTGCTCACAGCTCGGAGTCTGGATCCTGCTTTGGATTCTGTCTCTCTCTGTCAGAAATAAGTAAAACATAAAAAAAAATGAATGAGTTCTTCAAGCGGGGAGATACAACGTGAGATCAACAGATAAAATGGCACAGTATCTTGTGCAACTATAGAAAACAATCAAGAGGCGTAATATAAAAAGAAATCCCACGGACAATAATAGCTAAAATCAGAAGGTATCTAGGAATAAGTTAAACTCGATTCCTTGACATTATATGATGCTGCTGAAGCACATAAAAAAGACGTAAATAGCTGGAGCCCTATCCCACGATCACAAATCAGAAGACTTACCTCTCAGAGGTGTCACGTTATCAAATTTACCTTTAAATTTAATGCAGATGTGACCAAGTTTTGCAGAGTTTTGGTATGACTTGACAGATAGCTTCTCAGTTTCTTTTTATTTTGAAGATTTTATTTATTTTTAAGTGACCTCTATGCCCAACATGGGGCTTGAACCTACAGCCCTGAGATTATCAGTCACACTCTCCCCCGACTGAGCCAGCCGGTCTCCCTAGAGGGCTTCTAACTTTAATGTGGGCGGGTGGTAACAAGGCTTCATTAAGAGTCCTCACAATTAGGAAAGTGTGTGAATGATTCGTAGACGTAGAGACCCAAGGACCAGAACAGACAATCCCGTAAAGAGACCTACCCATTTATGGACATTCAGTGTAGCACAGAGAAGTCACAGCCGATCACGAGGACTCGCGGGGCTGGGCGAGGGTGACTGGAGGATCCCTACCCCCATACTATATCCTCAGTTATCAGTTGCCCGTCAATTAAATCACAGAAGGTGGAAAACAGCGGTTTTAAAAAACTTAAGAGTAGGGAGAATCTTCATGCCCTCAGGCTGAGAAAGAATTTCCTCTGTCCAGCTTAGCGCAACCGTAAAGGAAAACTGATGTTTGAGGGCATTGCAAACATGCATCTGTGTAGGGACATAGCGGCATTTAAAACCCTCACCGACGTCAGCCTGCGGGGGAGAAAAATCATTGCGGTGCATTTAACGCGCGGAGTGTTAGTATCCTCGGCTTATCGCGAAAGCCCTGTCAATAGGAGAAACAGTCAACTGGGAAAACTGGCCAAAAAAGCGTGCGCAGGAGGGCACACTGTGTCTGTGTCTGACTGCGGACACTCACGTCACATGGAACGTGGCAGCGACGGAGCTGGAGAGGGAGGGGGCTGAGGCTCGAGGTCTGTGATGGGAATGGAAGGGTGCGCGCTTCTCGGTCAGGTGTGACAGTGGGGAGCCGTCCAGCGCCCTCTGTAGGGAGCGGGCTCGGGGTCACAAGACGCAGGCCTATGGGAACCTGCCGCCGACCCTGCGGGGCATCTCCGAGCCTCCCCGGCCCCCCTCTGCGGCGGACACCAGGGTCAGTGCTCGGTTCCCCGTAGCAAGATGCCCTGAGACCACATGTCAGAAATTGGCAGCCATCTGGTACCTCCTTACTGTGCAGGGCGCCCTCGGATGCTCCGATTATGGGCCTTAGGTTTGCGCCATGTGTTGGATGTCGACTCGGCGGGTCGTTCGCAAGGGACCTGCTGTGCCAGACAAAAGATTCTGTGACTTTCCTTGACCGGCCCTTTCTCTGGCAGAAAGATTTAACGCTCTTGTTTGTGTTCGCTTGCTCCTCATGTAAGCAGCTTAGTTTGGGGTGACAGTTGCTACAAACCCCTCACACTCCGGGAAGGGAGGCATTTTCCTTTGAAAAGTTGGCGGCTTGGGGCGCCTGGGTGGCTCAGTCGGTTGAGCGTCCGTCCGACTTCGGCTCAGGTCATGATCTCACGGTTCGTGAGTTCGAACGCCGCGTCGGGCTCTGTGCCGACAGCTCGGAGCCTGGAGCCTGCTTCGGATTCTGTGTCTCCCTCTCTCTCTGCCCCTTCCCCGCTCATCTTCTGTCTCTCTGTGTCTCTCAAAAATGAATGAACATTAAAAAAAAAAAAAAGTTGGTCGTTTGGTAACAGCTAGAATTGTGCTTGGCTGGTTTTTTAAAGATAACCCTTTTATGGCGGTCAAATACATAAGACAGGAAAACTGTTCCTTTTAACTGTTTTTAAGTGCACAGGTCTGGCATTCATTATTTTCACACTGTTGTGCCGTTATTAGCACCGTCCGTCTCAAAAATTTTACATCCCCACACGGAAACTCTGCATGCCTCAAGGCAGTAATTCTCCCCAGCTCTTGGTAACCTCTGTTCCGCTCTGTGTGTCTACGGTTTCTGGTTACCTCACGTAAGTGGAATCACAGGATATTTGTTCTTTGTGCCTGGCTTATTTCGTGTAGCACGGTCTTTGGGGTTCATCCTGGCGCATCAGTTTCATTCCTTTTATGGCTGAAGGCTGTTCCACAGAGCACACGCTTTATGTTGTTGGCCTAACCGTGAACGTGTGCTGGGTTACATCCACCTGTAGCTGCAGCAAATAATACCTGCTGGGGTCCTGCTGTCCCTTCCTTTGGGTACAATTAATAATGTGGTCAAGCTTTTTCATTCTTTTCTTTTTTTTTTTTTTTTTTTTTTTTTTTTTTTATTTTGAGAGAGACTGAGACAGCGCAAGTGAGGGAGGAGCAGAGAGAAAGAGAGAGACGATCCCAAGCAGGCTCCATGCTGTCAGCGCAGGGCCCGGAGTGGGGCTCGATCCCACAAACCGTGAGATTGTGAGCTGAGCCAAAATGAAGAGTCAGACGCTTAACTGACTGATCACCCAGGCACCCCTGGGTCAAGTTTTTTCTTGACAATATTTTTGATAACGTGAGGTGTCCGAGGATTTTAGAAGTTTGGCTTTTTCTCATTTTATTTTATTTTTAATTTTTTTAAATGTTTATTGTTATACTTGAGAGAGAGAGAAACAGAGTGCCAGCAGGGGAGGGGCAGAGAGAGAGAGGGAGACACAGAATCTGAAGTAGGCTCCAGGCTCTAAGCTGTCGGCACAGAGCCCGACGCGGGGCTTGAACCCACGGACTGTGAGATCATGGCCTGAGCTGAAGTCGGACGCTTAACTGACTGAGCCACCCAGGCGCCCTGGCTTTTTCTCATTTTAAACAAGTTGTTTCTGACAGCTGTCACTGCTCACTGCAGACGCTGAACTGAGCGACCACTCTCACCAGAGCACAGCTGAGCAAAGGTGGCCCAAAGAGCTGGGAGATGTTTCGCGTCCGCTTGTGGAGGGCGCTACAGTTGCCTGCGTGTTCGTTTCCAGACCGCGGTCCATTTGGAGACGGGGATATGTGTGCATCACGGTGAAGCCTCTGAAGATGTATTTAAACCATTGCCCATGGCCCCTGGAGTCCTACATCAAGGGACCCAGCGCCTCCCGTGGAGACCCCAGACCCCAGCCCTCGGCTCCTTAAAAGGAGCAGTGCCTTTCCACCCCGGCCTTTCGCACTCCTGTCCAACCTGTCACAACTACTGGCTGTAGCTTCTTCTTTTGGTTGTCCGTAAGCCAGAAGGATGGTTGTTAGCACGCAGTTTCAACGTGCAGAACTATGTGGGGGGGAGGGGGGGAGGGCTGGCTTCCTTTCCCATAACCGTGTATGTACGGAGAGCAGATGTGTCGTGGGCATATTTCAGGACCTTCCGTATCTCGTTGGATAATCGGTTTGCCGAGTGGAAGAGACCAGAATTAGAGAAGATTGTCAGTAGAGAAGGTGAAGTAGGTCGAGAAAGATTGTTGTGTTTTGTTTCCTCCCCTGCGGGGAGCCACGGCAAATGTCACAGATGTTGGGGGCGGCCAGGCTTTGGACCAGTTATTCCCTGTGTCTGGTTTCTTCCAGGGGGGCAGGGGAGGGCCCTGAGACCGTGGGCGAGTTAGTAACCACTTTGCGGTTGAGATTCTTCAATAGCAAATACCCATCTCACATCATTACTGTGAAATACGTTTGATAGGACAGTGATAACTTGGAGTCTCACGCTTGTCCCCACGTGTCTTCGGAGTTTTCACTGTCATCGGAGCCACATAGGGGAAACTGAGCCGGAGATGTTTGGTAACTTGCCCAGAAGTGACAGAGAAGTCACACACTGGTAAAATCGGAATCAGAGCCAAGTCCGTGCAGCTTTACGGTTGGAGGTAACTTAGGGGAAACATGTAGCATGTGCCTGTACATATAAGCTGTCCTACAAGCGTTACTTTATGTACCATATTTACCCCTTTCTCCCGAGATCGTGCGTTTCTTGATGGTAAGAACCATGTCTGACTGATCCTGAAGGTTCTGCGATAGTGCTTTGTATTTAATAGTTAATATTTAATTTTTTTTTTAACATTTATTTATTTTTGAGACAGAGAGAGACAGAGCATGAACGGGGGAGGGGCAGAGAGAGAGGGAGACACAGAATCTGAAACAGGCTCCAGGGTCTGAGCCATCAGCACAGAGCCCGACGCGGGGCTCGAACTCGCATACCGCGAGATCGTGACCTGAGCCGAAGTCGGACGCTTAACCGACTGAGCCACCCAGGCGCCTCTTTAATAGTTAATATTTAAAGAATGACTGAACTTACATGCCATAGATGCGTGTGGCTTCCAGAAAGGTCCTGCGTTCCTGCCCCTTCCCTCCACGTGGGAAGTCCTGGTAATTCCAGGCACCTGAGATGAGAAGAAGTTAATGAAGACCTTCCTTTCGTGTGGTGCCATTTAGGAGGTGACAGGAGAGCTTGGGTTGGGATGACAAAGGACGAAATCAGAAATTCAGCTGAGAAGACCGTGTGGCTCCTGCTGACCGTAGCTTTTGGACCAAGCTTGAGTCGTGGTTCATTGGATGCCCTCTTCCCTACTTCTCCTTTTACTGTGTTATCCACGAGAACATCGTTGACGTTCTACCCGTTTCACACACGCGCGCATGTGCATGCACACATAAAAGTAACTCTTCATAGTGTCATTTCCTCACAGGAAAACAGTGCTGCCCCCTAAAGATAAAGTTCTCTTTCTCCCATTCCCGTTCCTGAATAGTAATGAACATTGGCCTCTGCTTGGACATTGAAGCCAAAAAGTGATTATAATTTTGATTTCTTTTTCTCTCCCTCCATGCCTAATCACCTTCTATTAGGGCTGATATGCCAAAAGGCTAGGAGGAAAATCCTCCCTAATCCTTCTCCCACAAAATGACATCTTTCCGCCTTTTGGAATACATTCGGGCCACGTCTAATAATTGCGTTTGCCCACGTGATTAATGCTGCTTCTGCAGGATCCGTCTAAATAAATGACTGTAATGCTTATGGTCCTTCAGAAAGGTCATGATTTCTTGCCTCTACCCTCTGTGTCTTAACATGTTTAGGTGACCTTCCTGTTGTAAAAACAGGTTCTTAATCTGTTAACCAGTGAATCGACCTAACTGTGCTATGCGGTGGGCACTGTTGTTAACCCATATTTACAGGGGAGGAAACTGAGGCTCAGAGGCCAGAAAAGCCACCCAGATCACCCCCAAATGGCTGGCGGAGCCTGTGTGTCCCCGCAGGTGGGCTGCAGCATTGATGTCTGCCACCCCCCGGCCGCCCTCCGTCCTTCACAGTCCGCTCATGCCTTCCTGACCTTCTGACCCCCTTAGATTTTTCAGTGGGTCAACCTGAGATGATAGCGGTGGGGACCGAATCCCCCTGGTCTCGGAAGCAGCCAAATCGGTTGGACCCCTGCCGCCGCCTCCCCTGTCCTGAACCTGTGCTCACTTCATCCTTTGCGCTTGGAACAGTCCAGGTGTTCACGAGGAGCACAGAACAAAGAGGCACCGAGGTGCCCGCTGGCCCCGCCTTTCCCAGCGGCAGGCGAGCCCAGACTCGACCTCCCCTTCCCGGTTCCCATGTGGAACCGACACGCTCATGTTTCACGTTTCCTTAGTTGTCAGGATGCTTGCCGCTCGAGAGCGGGCTTCATCCCTGAAGTCCTTGTGTTCTTCTCGCCTTCGCTTTTCTTCCTCGAGCTCCTTACCTTTCCTGTTTCTCACGTTCATTCAACAAAAATCTGTTACCTGTCCAGACCACGTCAGGCACAGGGGACACAGTGGTGAGCAGTGAGTTTTTAATTTATCGCTCATAGAACACACGGATCTTTTCGTCCAAGGAAGCGTAAATCCCATTTTTGGAAGTGGTGGGTCCAACTTAGATATAGTTCATTATTAAGATCAGTGATGAAAGAGTATCTTTAGATCTCCCTTAGGTAGAGAACTAGAATACGCTCTCTCCTAAAGTCTGACATACCCTTTTCCGCTATATTACGCTTTACTTAAATTAACTTATTTTTTAAAAAAAAATTTAAAGGGAGATGGGCAGCGGGAGAGGGGGAGAGACTCTATTTTTATCTCCCTTAGGTAGAGAACTGGAATACGCTCTCTCCTAAAGTCTGACGTACCCTTTTCCGCTATATTACACTTTACTTAAATTAACTTATTTTTTAAAAAAAATTTAAAGGGAGAGGGGCAGTGGGAGAGGAGGAGAGAATCTAGTTTTTTAATGTCTAAAAAAAATTTTTTTAATGTTTATTTATTTTTGAGAGAGAGAAACAGAGTGTGAGTGGGGAGGGACAGAGAGAGAGAGGGAGCCACAGAGTCCGAAGCAGGTTCCAGGCTTTGAGCTGTCAGCACAGAGCCTGATGTGGGGCTCAAACTCCCAAACCGTGAGCTCAGGACCTGAGCCGTAGCTGGATGCTTAAGTGACTGAGCCACCCAGGCGCCCCTTTAATGTTTGTTTTTGAGAGAGAGAGAGAGAGCGCACATGGGGTAAGGGCAGGGACAGAGGGCAACAGAGGATCCCAGGCTGGCTCTACACTGACAGCAGTGAGCCCAATGAGGGGCTCAAACTCATGAGCTGTGAGATCATGACCTGAGCCAAAGTCGGACGCTTAACTGACTGAGCCACACCCAGGAGCCCCTGGAAGAGAGAGAGAATTCCAAGTAGGTGCCACACTCAGCGAGGAGCCCAGTGCGGGGCTCGATCCCATGACCCTGGGATCACGACCTGAGCTGGAATCAAGAGCCACATGCTCAACCAACTGAGCCACCCAGGGGCCCCTAAATTAACTTTCTGGTTTTTAAAACCTCAGTTAGCCAGCCTTCCAAGTGAACATTTTTTGGAATGAGTTATTTTTCTTAGAGAATTTTAAACGCTATCCCCAAAGGAAGCTCTCAGGCTAGAGATTTCCAGCAAGGAAAAGTGAGCCCAACCTGTCCCTCGGGACAGAACGTACTGCTGCCTTCAGAAGTCATTGAACAAGGTTGCCGGTTTCACTTTCGTTGACACGGCTAATATTATATGCCCCCCTGCCAGGTGCCCCCGTCTCTGGGTCGGCTCTCCAGACTCCCAGTTCTCCCCTGCGGGCGGGCACTGTCCACACAACGTCCGGTTAATCCTCTCTGGGGTCCTGCCACGCGCTGACGGACGCCTGAGTGGGTTAAATAGTTGGGTGCTGGCGGTGTAGCCGGGAGCCAGCCCAGTGGCCCCCGCAGAACGTGCCAGGGAGCGGTAACTGACACCCGCCAGGCCTGCATTTAGTTCTGGACCAAGAGAGACTTTAATAATAGTCCTGACCTTTCCTGGGGGTGGGGGCAGGGACTGGAGGAGGTGGGGGGCACGGGCCGTTGCTCCTTCCATCCTGTGGCTGTATTTCGAATGCATGAAGAGCAGTCCCAACCGGCCTGCGGCCTCCTTGGGTGTCAGATGGCTAAAGGCACCGTTGCCCCGGGGGGTGCTTCCCACTCAGGGGCTCCGTGTCACGAGCCCCAGCTGCTGACGCCGAGCCAGCCAGCCAGAGTCTGCATCGGGCAAAATGGTTTTTACCCACCTCGGAGTACATGGGGAACACTGGGTGACACTGGCTCCCTTAGACGTCCCACTGATTGTGCCCCTGCCCATTCTCTGTGTGGCTGCCACTGGTTCTTTCATTTGGTTTTGGTTTTGTGGTGGTTTGTTTGTTTTGGTTTTGGTTTTTTTGTTCTTGTTTTATCTTAAAACAGTCTGGGAAGATGATTCTGTGCCTCGGACACTTGGGTCTTTCGGTTGCTATGGGCAATTAAATCAGTTGTTGCCCTCAGATCTTCTCGCGTGTGTGTGTGTGTGTGTGTGTGTGTGTGTGTGTGTGTGTCTGTGCATGTGTGTGTGTGTGTATGTTTTCCTCCTGAAAACTGATCGTACCTGGTTTCATTTCATACTTGGTCAAGTAGGTATCTGTCTTTCCAATTTATTTCTAGGCTCCTTGAGACTAGGGGTCATGTTTTCGTTTTTTAATCTTTAGGTCGGGGGGAGAAAAAAACCCAAAGAGGATGTTGGATTTTTTAGCCTCACCGGGGTAGGAACTGAGGCTCCACGAATAGCTGTGTGACTTTGCGGTGGGTATTGTAACCCAGCTGAGCCTTGGTTTTCTCATCTGTGCAATGGGCTTGATAGTCTGTGGCTCGTGGGTATGGTACAGGGTTTATGAGTAATCCCAGTGAATGTTCGCGTTCTGGCCCCCCGCTGCCTGCACACTCTCTCTCTGAATTACTCTTTAATCGGCACACAGGGCATTGGACACAGCAGACAAGGAGTGTTTGTTCAAGGGAATACTGCGTCCCGCCTTGTTCGGGGCCCGGTGCCTGCTCCTTGGAGATGTGAGCAGGGAGCCCCTGACTTGAGAAATGTACCCTTCTTGTTCCATCTGGAAATGGAGACCCTTCCTAGTGCAGAGCCCGCTTCCCACCAAGCCTCGCTCCTCATGTTCCAGTGTCTCCGTGGGTCACACCATGGGGGAACGGGGGTGGAGGGGGGGAGCAAGGTGTGATGTACGGAGCAGCATCTTCTCCTGAGAGGTTCAGCGGCACCCACAGTCGAGCGGGGAAGCCTGAGGCTCTGGGGTGAAGGAAGAGTGTGCTTTCAAAGGGAAAGACATTGTTCAGAGCTGGATGCCCCACGCACTTCCTGGATGGGGGCAGAATTTGCATCTTTCCCTTGACCCTGTGATCTCAGGGATGAGCCCTTAGGCCCCACGCCCTCAGGGAGGCCCACAGGGGTCCGGGTCTGGCCTGCTGGGTAAGCTTCCCGCAGAGCCCCCCTTCGGGGATACACGTCAGCCCTCCTTGGAAGCAGCCCATCTGGCCTGTATCCACCTGGCGGCTTGTGTGTAACCTGCCTGGTGGGCCTTTTTCCAAGGAGAGGAAGGGTTGGAGGCTCATTAGCCCCCAGGGAGTTTGGGAACGCTGCCTGGCTGACTTTCTAGAAAATTCTACAGCTTGATTTATGGAGGCTGGGGACTCCAGTGTTTTAGGTATTCAGCTAAAATTTACTGAGCACCTATTGTGTGCCAGGTAGGAAATTAGATGAAGCAACATAAATACGTATGGAGAGTGTAAAAACCAAGCCCACAGCCTCCCACTGTGCTCCCTCCTCCACTGTTCTCAGCCCTGAAACCTGGGTCCAGAGGGACCTTGTCCTGGGGCATTAATCAGAAGGCACCGCTTAATTTCCCTTAATTGAGAAATAATTATCATAAGAATAGTAAGTCCTCAGGACCTCCATTCATTCCCTGCCAGACTCCAAAGACTTGGATTCAGATGCATCCAGGTGAGCCCCAGGGAGCTGTTAGCTGGAACAGAAACCATCCAGGTGCTCCTGGGAGGACACATCTGGATAATGAGACCCTGCCTGCCACCTCTGGAACGGCCCTCTTTCTGGTTAAACCCTGTTTCCTTCCACATCCTGGAAAGCCAGCTCCTGTCTCCTGGACGTTGCAGTTCTGGGAGTTGTGCCATTTCTTGGAATCGCCTGGTACGTTCTCCTGGAATGACTTTCCCCATCCTGACGCCTTGGAAGTCGGGCTCTTCTTAGAGCCGAATGCCCTCTAGTTGACTGTCTTGCCTGTACGCAGAGATCTGGTTTTAAAACCCTTCTCTTCCGCCAAGAGTGGGCATAACGGTCGTAGGAGAGTGGCCTCTGGGACACTTTCCTGGTTTGGCCACTGCCTCCGCTGAGGCAAGGTCCTCTGTCTGGGGACGCACACCGCACCTTGTACTGCTGTGACCGCCCCCTGCCTGTCGCGACCCTCTCTCGCAAGGTGCTGCGTCTCGGGTGGGGTTCCTTCCTTCCCTCCCCTCGGTTGATGGGAGCCCCTTTCTGCCAGGATCTCGGCTTGCTTCCTTCGCGATGTCTCCGCCCTCGAGCCGGTGGACGCAATTATTTTTCCAGAGGCAGGAAAAAGTTTCATCTCCGTCCTTGCGACTTTAGGGTTCTCGCGGTCACCCTTTGCCGAAGCCGGCGGAAGGGACTTGATCCCCAGGTGGCGGGGACTCGTGTCTGTTTCGCCAACATCTGTATTCCCAGGGCCTGGAACGATGTCACTTGTGTATCAGGTGTTCAGTCAGTACTTGACGGAGGAAGGAAGATATTGGCCACACGAATGGATTTTACGCTTATGGAGTTAGATTCACAGAAACAGAGTGTTAGTGGTGAATGAGATAATAAAGACTCCCCACTGTCTGATTGGCCTTTAACACTTTGCCTTTCCAAGAGGACAGTGCTCTCGGCGAGTGATGGACTTTGGCCTGGATTTTCCCTCTTCAGCTCCAGTGTGCTTGCACTCATATTTTTAGGATTGATGGAAAGTGAGAACCTTCCAGAGTGACCAGCTGTTTGCACAGGTCTTGTGCTCGGCTTGTGGCTGCTTTATGATGTCACAGAAGAAGTAAGGGTCCGTGCCAGAGTCTGGAGAAGAAACACAGTCAATCACTAAGGAGAAAGATGCAGTTAATTTTTGCTTTTTTTTTTTTTTTTTTTTTTGAGTGATGTTTTGTGGGCATGTTTCTGCCCTTCTCCCCCAACTAATTGTCTTCTATTAAGTACAAATAGAGACGGTACCCCTGAGTCTGTACTTCTTTTTTTTCCCTCTAATGTGTAGCTGAGGTCCTTCCCAGAGAGGAAAATTCTTTTCCCGTGTCGTATTTGCTTCACGGTGCTGAACACAACCGCCTTCGCAGACCCGAGAGAAGCTTCGGTGCCATCTAGATGCTCCCTTGCAACAACACGCGACAACACGGCAGGACACAGTCCAAGAAAGAAGGAAAATTTCCACTCTAGCTGGGTCGTGTTCACCCAGCATCAGATTCCAGCTCTTGAATTTCAATGAGCAGAATCCCTGAGGGAAGTGAGGGGCTTTCCTTTTTAGGGGAGATGGAGTGGGGGGATAGAATTATTTGACCATTCTCTAAAACACATAGATTAAACAAATGAATCTCACCGGAATCAAAGTCCAGTGATAGCGGTTAATCATTATCTTCACTTTTTTTTTTTTTTTTTTTTTGCTCATTTGCTTTGGTCGTAGTGCTGTCTGGCCACCGGAATATCTGCATTTCATTCTAGGATCTGCCCTGGACTTTGTGACGTACCCTTCCCTCTGAGTATTGCAGTGCTCTGGGCTGTCACGTGGCCCCAGAGGGAAGAAGGAGGAATTTGTTGGGACGCCTGGGTGGCGCAGTCGGTTAAGCGTCCCACTCTTGTTCAGGTCGTGATCGCACAGTTCGTGGGTTCGAGCTCTGCATCAGGCTCTGTGCTGACAGTGCGGAGCCTGCTTGGGATTTTCTCTCTGCCCCTCCCCTGCTTGTGTGCTGTCTCTGTCTCTTGTCTCTCTCTCTCAAAATAAAAAAACTTAAAACTAAAAAAAAAAAAAGGAGGAGGAATTTGTCCAGATGGGGAGACAGAGCCCAGCCTCCCTCCCTGAAAGTCACTGCTGGCACCATTCTGGGCCACTTGTAGGCCTGGCCACACTCCAGGGACACGTGGGAAGTGGGCACAGCTGTGAGTGATCATGGGCTTACCCTATTTCTTACAGGTTCTGTCCATTCAGCCTCCACTTAGGGTTGAGCATCGCCCAAGCCATCATAAGATGGACACCTTACCATAAGATGAATATTGGCGGGTCGGGACAGCTACCTGCCGCGTGGTCCCCAGGACTGGAGTGGACAAAGCATATGTATCTGTACCAAAAGCCAGTGTTTGTTAGGAAGTGGGATCCGTGTTCAAGTGCAACTTCTGAAATGAGCAGCCTGGTCCTGGACCTTCCCAAACCAGTCTTCCTGGGGCTGCCTGATGAGTCACCCGAGAAGCCAGCCCTAGGGTGTCCGCGTCTCCCCCGCGTCTCTGGGGCCTGGGGATTTCCCGAATCTTGTTTTGCCTCGTGGCTAGGTCCTGACACCCATCTCTTAGGTGGAATAGCTCTCTTCCGGACGTGACGCTTGACTTCTCTGCACGGCTAAACCCCTGTCCCCGCTGGTCACCGTGGGCCACATTCCACATTGGCCCCCAGGAGCCCGCCCCTGTGCTGGCCAGCAGGGGTGACGTGTGCATCCTTTTTTCGGCCCTGGTAGTGGAGAAAGCTGCCTGTGAGTGGGGATGGCGGCGTGGGGGGAGGGTGGCTTTGGCCCGAGCACCTCCGGGAGCGTGACCATCAGGGCAGGCTGGCCTGGCCGAAGGCACCATTGTCCGAACAAGCACCTTGACCTTTCTGAAAGAAAACAGATCGGACTTCTCCTGCGGGCTTTTGCGCCAGCAGCCGTGGGACCTTGACCCCACTGAACATGAGGGTATTTGTCTCACTGTGAAATCGGCATTATTGTCCCTGTTGTTATTTTGAGGATTAGTCATCAGCGATGTGAAGCGTAGGGGCACATGATACGTACTTGGTAACTGCAGTCACGGGTGGTTATCGCCACTGCATGTGGACACCCAGGTCAGAGGTCAGGCTCCCGGTGAGGCCACCAGGTCACCGTGTGGCACATTGGATTTCCACTCCTTTGGGTCTCACTTTGCTGAACCATGCAGGATGATTCACCGGGAAGCCACACCTCGAATACTAGGAAGGAAAGGGAACCAAGTCTGCCCTGAGACAGGCTGAACGTGCAAATAGCAAATACCAACCTGCATCGTGTATTTCCAGTGTTTTCCTTCGAGCTTTTTTTTTTAAGTTTATTTATTTTGTTAAAAAAAAATTTTTTTTTAAATGTTGGCTTATTTTTGACAGACAGAGCATGAGCGGGGGAGGGGCAGAGAGAGGGAGAGAGAGACAGAATCCGAAGCAGGCTCCAGGCTCTGAACTGTCAGCACAGAGCCCGACGTAGGACTTGAACCCACGGACTGTGAGATCATGACCTGAGCCGACGTCGGTCACTCAACTGATTGAGCCACCCAGGCGCCCCTATTTATTTATTTTGTAAGAGAGCATAAGAAGGGGAGGGGCAGAGAGAGAATCCCAAGAATGTTCCGTGCTGTCAGTGCAGAGCCCAACATGGGGCTCGAACTCATGAACTGTGAGATCACGACCTGAGCTGAAATCAAGAGTCTGGACACTCAACCAACTGAGCCACCCAAGTGCCCCTGCCTTCCAAGTTTTGAAAGAGCCCACGAACTTGAACACATTTGCCTCCTAGACTGTCTTTTGAGTACTTCCTCGCCAGCTGTGTGTGCAGGCAGGATAGGGGCTGATAAATCTGGGAGTCACTCAGTCGCTGACTGGTTGTCAAGTCGGTTTCTGGCGTCAGGGTTTTGGGATTGTGGGAATCCTCCCTCTTTCCATGCAGGACATAGGATTTCACCAGCTCCTTCCTGAAATACTGATTTTCCTCCATCCATTGTTAACCTGGCTACATGCAGGGAAGGGGAGGGTGAGGGCATCTGGGCAGCCCTGGGCGGGTCAGCATCCTGGGAACCTTGGACGGTGTCTCCCCTTGAGTTGGGACCAAAAGGAGCCTGAATGCATCAGACCAGGGTGGAGATGGGACCGGGGCTCCATGCCAGTCTGGCAGCACAGGAAAAGCACTTCTCTAGACAGAATGTGTGTATCTACACACAGCTTTAAGGAAAACAGGTTACATGTTTCATGAAAGCAGGGAATCAGTGATCTACGTGGGTTTTCTTGTCTGTGGAGCTATCTGCTGGGGCCCTGCATCTGTGACTTGCTCTGGGAAGCTCTGGGAGGGCTCAGGATGCAGTTCTAAATTAGCAGAAGAGAACGCCAGAGCTTCTCACGGAAGGAGAGAGGTGACCAAATAGCCAGCAGCCTCCCTGAAGGAACAGTCCTGCATTTGGAGTAGGGGAAAGAAAGGCACCCCAAGACAAGTAGAGAAGGTGTCACCTGTAAATGAAAAGGAACACGTTGGTTCAGCCTCAGCACATGGAGAGGACTGTTTCAATTTCAACCTTGTCCGAGCGGATCGGACCCAGTCTCGTGTCACTGGATGCCCCTGAACGTGCTCTGGGGCTGGCAGTGGCATTGTGGGCTTGGGAGGCCATGTATATCTGCTGGGTGCTGCCCCAGAACCCAGCAACAGGAAGTGTAGGAGGTGTACATGTGGAGTTGAAGTGAAACACACCCCCACACATTTTTCCTGCTGGTGAATTAATCAGCTTGTTGATAGGTATTTTCTCAATTTATTGGCACTGACAGTGGCGGTTGTCGTCGTCTATGGGAGGTGGGTGGAGAGGAGAGTACCATTTCCCACAAAGGCTGGAAAGCGAAGTTTCTCTTGTACATGCTGAAAGGTCAGGAGACGTGAGTGTGGCTGAAGCTATATATATGTAGTTCTGTGTATATGCTGGACGTAATTCTAGGGTTTTTATTTCCTGCTTCAAATCCCGCCTGCCTGTAGTAACCACCGAAATAAAGTATTGATTCAATTTTTTTTAAACGACTCGATATAGAAATGGCATTTATGTTTGTATTTGGAGATATGTTTAGGTGATCTGCTTTTAGGGTTTCTGAATATCTGTAACTATCATGAATATGAACAGAGGTATACTCTAACAGTGTAATACCTGATTTTCTTATTCTTACTTATGTCCAACTGTACCTATTAAAAATTAAGTACTTGTGGGGCATTTGGGAGGCTCAGTCAGTTAAGCATCTGACTTTTGATTTCGGCTCAGGTCCTGATCTCACGGTTTGTGGGATCGATCCCTGCATACGGCCCTGCGCTGACAATAAGGAGCCTGCTTGGGATTCTCTCTCTCCCTCTTTCTACCCCTCCCCCACTCGTGCTCTTTCTCTCTCAAAGAAATGTTTCAAAAAAGAAATACCTGTGAGTGGAATCTGTGAGGATAGAGATTCGTTGGTGTGCCAAAGGCATTTCGGTAGAATGCCGACTTCAGTAGAATTAAAACCTGCACAAGGTTTTAATTGCTCAGAGGTCAACAAAAACGGCTTGCCCAGTGAACATGGCTTAGGTTTAAAACGCCTTCGCAGGCTGGACCTTTAGTTCCCATCCAGATAGAAGCATGTAAGAACTTTGGCCTTTACATATGTGTTCGGGATTTTTCAGCTACAGCACTGGGAAGAAATCTTCCCCTTACCTCTGCTCTGACTCGGCACTTTCCAGAAGGGTGGGTTCCCCACTCCCCCCGGCAAGCAATTCTCTGACACCAGCTACGTGTGTCCATACTGGGTTCAGTCATTTACTAGAGCGTCCACCGGACTCAGGCAAACGGCTTACTAATTAGGTTACTAGTTTGTTATAAAGGATACAGCTCAGGAACAGTCTGTTGGAAGAGGTGAGTAGAGCAAGGTATGGGGAAGGGGTTCGGGGCTCCCGTGCTGGGCACGCTACCCCCCAGGCTCCTCCATATGTGCACCAGCCTGGGAGCTCTCCAAAACCTATGGGGTTGGGAGTTTTGATAGGGGTGCTTCACCACATACGCACAATTGATTACATCATTGGCCACCGGTGATGAGCTCAGCGTCCAGCCCCTATGTCCTCCCCCCACCCCACCCCCTGAGGGCACAGAATGGGACTGGACCCTTCCAAACCTATAGCCCCGTGATGATCGTGATTGGCTCCCTTGGCAGCCAGCCCCCAGCCCGTGGTTACCTGGTGGCTTTCCAAAAAGCACCTCATTAACATAAACTCAGGTGTGGTTGGAAGGGGCTCCTCATGAGTAACAAAAGGTGATGTTTTATAAAAGAGGATCCTTTCACCTTTATGAAAGCCCTGGGGCTATCTCAGGAACCACTACGATGACGACAACAACAGTAACAACAAAGACCAGGCATCAGAACAAAAGATGCCCCCATTGCTTTTATGGTTTAGAAAATTATAAGGATCTCAGGAGCCCAGTGCCAGGATCCCCAAGATCTCTGTTTCCTCTTCTGTCACAGCCTCACAAGTACCATTGATTTTCTTTTTCTTCCTTTTACTTAAAATCACCTATCACTCTTTAGGGATTTAGCATCTTAAGCAAGCCTGCCCCGCCCTGCCTCACTTACCAGCCCACCTTCTAGACGAAGATGGGAGGAAACAGACAGACATTGCATGTTAACAGGTGCTCACGTGGGTCCGGGAAGAACGGACAGTATACACGTGTATCTTGAACACCCCGGGCACGTAGCGTTTCTTTAAGGTGCCAGTGAATGCAGTGAAGCGGATTCAATGAATGTCCTGTTTCCTAGCCAGTGAAGGAGGCCACTAGATGGCGCTGTGGACCCAACAGGGCGTACAGGGAGGCTCCTGGGGCTAGAAGGCTGAGCCTCGCCTGTAGCTGGCGCTCTCCTCTGTGCCCACAGTCAGCTGGTGAGCGCCTGGCCGCTTCCTGGTTGGCTTACGGAGGACGTGTGCCCCGAATTATCTATGAGCCAAACACAAATTTGGTTCACCGACTTTGTATCTGTTTTAGAAGGAAAGCTTCCTCCGGGTGCTGATTGATGGCAGTGAGGCCAGGCACGCATGTGGGTTTGAGATCAGATGAGCTGTTCAGATATTTGGGACAAAAGTCAGTGTCCAGTTTGGGACTGGGTTATTTGCGGAAGCAAAGCGTCTATTAATAAGTTGATTTACAACCGTGTTGTCTGACCTGTATTTGTGCAGTAAATACATCCTCCTGAATCCGCGTGACGTGAGATGGAGTGTGTAAAATTGTTTTACCTTCCCCTTCATGTGCCTTCCAGGGGCGGTGCGGTCTCATGGAAAGTATTTTGGCATCAAGTTTGCACCAAATAGATACTTAATCTTAGCACTCATTTCCAGAAGCATCTGTCTTGTGCTCGCCCTATGTGTTTGCTTCTCTGCAGAAGGGCTTTCACGGGGCGGGTGGTTGATCTCTGTGGTGGGTTCATGTAGGGACCACAGGGACAGGGAAGGCAGGTAGCCATGCCACACGACACGGGACGTGCTCACAGAATGTGAGCCATTCCGAGCGTTTTTGCGAGAACTGAGTGTCACGTCAGTAATGCCTTAGTGGATTCCTATACCGTAGTTCAGTAAGTTTTCAGGGAACATGATGGCGAGTGTCTTCCTTCAAATCAATACTTTGTGACCCCTGCTTGGAAGATTCCATTGTTAGCCTGCGCTAGATTTAACAGAGTGTAGGTAAAATCCCAGAACCCTAAGTGAGTCTGTTGTCTGGACAGGTGAAATGCTAATTGAGCAACAGGAATTTTAAAGTTTGTCCTGGGCTAGGATATTTTAGATTCTTTAAAAGGTTTGGTTTTGGGGCACTGGGGTGGCTCAGTCAGTGAAGCGTCCAACTCTTGATTTTAGCTCAGGTCAGGATCTTAACAGTTTGTGAGATTGAGCCCCAAGTTGGGCTCTGTGCTCACTGCGTGGAGCCTGCTTGGGATTCATTCTCTGTCTCTCTCTCTCTCTCTCTCTCTCTCTCCCCCTCCCCCAATTGTTAGCCTGCTTCGCTCTCTTTCTTTCTCTCATAGTGAATAGACATTAAAAAACAACAAAAAAAAGAACTCTAACAGTGAGCCTCTCTTTCTGCCTGACTCCTCAGGGGGGACAGAAGCTCCCTCCCCTCCCCTCCCCCACCCCCCACCCCCAGGCATTCCCAAAGGCTGGATGGATAGCTTCTGTGAGCTCTGTGTTTCACCCCATGTTGATTCTTAAATGGTCGTTAAGAGAGAAATACTGAGTTGTTTGTAAGATGAGTTAGGGCGGCCTAGGCTTAATCGTGTTCCAGAGCTCAATCGGGCAACTATTACATGGAAGCTAAATGTGAGTGCAGGATGCATTCTAGAACCTTCCTGAAGCCCCGGACTCGTGAGCCCTAGTGTGACTTGTACCTCTTCTGAGAAGGCGGATACTGTGAGGTCTCAGTAAATACCCAAGTGGCTGGCTCTCTTCAGGTAGCCGTCTGTTGGTTTTGTGCTTGCCGAGTTCTGCTTCCTCAGTTTACAGATGTGGCCTCCGGACAAGGGACGAGGGAACAAGGCTGTGTGCGTACCTCTCCCTCCCGGGGTCTGGATTTTCCCACTCCTCCCACGTAGCTGCCTGCCCTCTGAACCCTAAGCAAGAGCTCTGCCTGCTGACTCTGGCGTTCTCCTTTGTGATAGATTACTTATTGATTACACGGCTGTCATGAATTACTAATTCAGCCCTGTTGTCCTTCTGATATCCGGCCGCGGGATTAATACTTGACCGTGCACAGGCCAAGCGCTGGCAGCGTCTCCTGCCTTCCTGCACAGGCCCTGGGGACGCGAGGCCCCGGTCACAAGTTTCTGGTCGGGATTTCGGTCCGTGTCTGCTCTGCTCAGACAGCTCTCGGTGTTCTCAGTTCCAGCAGCGAAACCGCATTCCTGCTGTTTCAGAAGCATCCGATGCTCTCCCGTCTGTCCGTGTGTCCATCCTGCTCAGGGCCCAGTGTGATCCATCTAAAGCCTGCTGTGTATAATCACCCCGTCCAGGCCTTCCCCAGACCCCTCTCCCTGGCACCATTGCCTGCAAGGTACAGAACGCGGTGGGGGATGTCTGTGACCTTTCTTTCTGCTTCTACCTAAATCTTCCCAAAAGTGCTCTCCTCCCCACCCTCCGCTTGCAACCTCCCGCGTTCTCTGCCCCTTTGGCCCGCGTGCCTTCCTTTTTTCTCGCTGTCTTGCTTTGCTCCGTTTCTTGTGCCCTTTTGCCTAATGAGATGGAGAAGCTGAAGCAAAGAGACCCGAGATGTTTCCACAAGGACTGGACAGGCAGGGAGGGCAGATCCCAGAAAGGTCCTTGAGCTCATGCATTGAGCGCACACCTGGTGAGGCCAGCCTGGTAGCTGCAGGAAGTGTTTTCAGGTCGAAGGTCCGCCTCTTGGCACCGGCGTGCCCCTGGGCAAGGTCCTTGCTTCCCCCGGGGTCTGTTCCTCAGCCGTGGGACCGGGTGGCAGTCACGGCGTCTGTGATGGCACAGGCAATAGATGAGATGGATCTGTGCCCGGCTCTGCCGCAGGGCGGGGTGATGACCGGCCTCCTGCCCTCACCCACCCCCGCGGACCCCGGGTTGGGTTGTAGAGGCTGAGAAACAGAAAGCCGGGCCTGGTGCCGCGGGCGGGGGGCCCGTAAGTGGTGGGCTGGGGCGGTGGGTTCACAGGGGCCTTCCCGTCGGGGGAGCTTGTGGTCCCGGCTTGGCAAGGGTGTTGCTGTCTTGGGCCCTCAGCCCCTCAGGCTGAGCAGGTGTCGCTTATGGGACCAAGTGGGCCTGTGAGTTAGGGGGACTCGCGGAGTGCCCCAGTGGGCGAGCGCCTTCACACGTGCCACGTTCGAAGTGACCGAGCGGAAAACACAGAGAAGGGGGGCTGTGCTGTCAGTTTCCAGCGGGTTACAAACAGGAGAAGCTAACTCGGTAGCCCCAGCCCACGATGACCAGGGATGCAGGATGCTTTATGGAGCTTGCGGCCGGAGTACGGCCGGGCCGTATCAGGAACGTGCACTGAGTCACGCTGGGCTGCTCGGAGCCTGGCCTGTGTCCCCAGGTTTCTGTCTCTGCCTTCCGCCCTGGGCGCTCCCACATCTCTGGGCGTGCCGGGTTATCCCCTCATCGTGTGCAGTCAGGGTTCTTCAGAGAAACAGAACCATTAACATGTGCATTTATACGTGTATGGGGAGGGGGGTGCAGGTTAAGGAGTTGGCTCCCACGATTGTGTAGTTGGACGTCCAGAATCTGCGGGGTCAACCGGGAGGCTGGGGGCCCAGAGAGGAGTTGCAGTTCGAGTCCGGACGCAGAATTCTTCCCTCCTTGGGGGACTATGGTCTTTTTCTCTTCAGGACCTTCACCTGATTGGATGAGGCCCACCCACATTATGGAGGGCAATCTGCTTTGCTCAGAGGCTACTGACTTAAATGGTAATCTCATCTAAAAAATACCTGCACGGAAACATCTAGAATCAAGTGTGACCAAATACCGGCGACCAAGCCAAGTTGACACGAAGAATTTCCCATCAAAGTCTCTGTGTGTGCCTCTGCTATTTTCTGACCTTCTGTCTGGCATTCCCTGTGCTTCTCTCTCTCTGCGTCTGCCTCGGGCCTTCTGTGAGGACAGGCTTCCTCAGGCTCCCAGGCCAGTCGAGGGCACCTGGAGGTCTGCAGGTGCATGATTGATCCGCAGCCACCCGTGAGCCCGTCTGCGTGGCTTGGGCCCTCCTGGAGCTCTTAGCTGGCCCAGGCTGCTGTCTGTGCTGGGTGCTGTTCTGTTCCTGTGTCTCTCTTTCACTGCTAGAATTTCAGGGAAGGGAGAAGGCCTGACTTGCCTAAGTAGAGCTCGATGTCCACCTGTGGTCTGGCCACCTGAGGCTGCGCAGCTGTGACTGCGTGTGGCCTGTCCACCCCAAAGGGGGTGTGAGCTAGGCAGGTGCTCCGAAGGGTGTGTGCAGCCGCTGGGAATGCGGCTGGACCGTAGTTACCAAGTAGCTTCTGGAATGTCAGCAAACATCAGTAGATGGAACACGTACGATTCCTTACAGGATGTATATCCTCAGTTATGCTCCTCTGCCTTCACCTAATAGTTTAAAATATTGTGAGTTTTGGAACCTGAGCCCTAAGATGCCCGTGTGGCCGTGGCCCCTCACTGCTGCTAAAGTTTTGTCTTGTTCTGTTCTGTTTTGTTTTTTTTTTTCTCCCCTGCTTTTGCCTTTAACGCCCAGAGGATGACGTAGACCTGGAAGCCCTGGTGAACGATGTGAGCGCGTCCCTGGAGAGTCTGTACCCGGCCTGTAGCATGCAGTCAGAGACGGTGCCCCTGCTCCAGAATGGCCAGCACGCCCGCAGCCAGCCGCCACCCTCAGGAACAAGGTCCCTCCAGCCGCAGGCGTCCCCGCGACTGCAGGTGCAGCGCTCAAAGCCTGTGCACATCCTCGCTGTCAGGTGGGCCCCGGGGCCTGGAGGGCCTCGTCTCCGAGAGCAAGGGAGGGCCATCGCACGGACACGATAGCGCCCCCTGCTGCGTAGACACGTTCCTTGTCTCTGTGCAGCCCGTGCCCAGAGTGGGGTGGGGTGGGGGGACCTGGGGCAGTGGTGTCCCCTGGGGCTGTCAGACATGTGCCACCTCAGACCCGTGGACGCATTCCATTTGTATTCCTGGAAATACCAGGGCTGGGGGGAGGGGCTCGTGGGAAGCGGGGTGGGGGGTTGGGCTTCCTTGGAGGCGGCAGATCTCGGATTTGGGTGTTGAAGGGTGAGTGGGAGTCGGTGGGCGGCGGGCGGGGAGAAGAGATTTCGTGAGCAGAAGAGAGGATTCTCGTTGTCCCGAGGGGCAAAACTTCCTCCCTTTTTGTATGGCCGCACGACACGGCATTGCGTGTTCTGCGTTTTCCTCACCGAGCCATCCGGTGATGGCCAACGTGGACAGCACGCTAAGTGAATGAGCCTGTCACAGAAGGACGGTGCCACACGGTTGCACTCACGTGTCGCCTCTAAGGTGGCCGAACTTCTAGACGCAGAGGGTAGGAGTGCTGGATGCCAGGGCCATGGGGAGGGAATCAGGAGATACGGGACTGAACGTCCAGAGTGTTGGTTTTACAAGACGAGTCAGTCCTAGGACGTCTTGCGGCATGGAGCCCACGCATGACGGCGCTGCTGTGCAAGGAGGGAAGAGCTTCCGCAGTAGCGATAAAGGCAGAGGGAGCGGTTGCAGGCTGTGGGTGATGACAAGCCGGACTGGCGACAGATCGCGTGTGTACTTACGACACACCCAGTCGTTCACGTTAAACACGTACAGCGTTTTGCGTGTCTGTCACGCCTCCACGGGGTGCTTTGCACACAAGATGATCCCGACAGGTGCGGGCCAGATCCTGAAGGCGTCTCTGAGCCCTTCAAGGGGAGAGACAGGGAAAGGATTTGAACAGGCCAGCGAGGAGATGGGGTTGCGGTTCTGGCAGATAATTCTGGCAGCCTGGTGTCGGGGTGGTGGGCTAGACCACGGCTGATTTGGAGGCCGTTTCGAGGACCAGCCTAGAGACGGTGGTGTCCTGACCCCGATGAAGAGGGGGATGGATGGGAGTTGTCACACCCGGATTTGGGAGGGGGAGGGGCAGAGCACTCAGGGTGTCTCTACCCCGTCTCCGGGGCCCGGGAGGTGGGTGGACCAGTGTGGCCGCCGCCCAGTCGCTGTTGGCTCTGGAGGTTTTCAGGTGACAGTGGAGGGATGGGAGCGGGCGAGGGACGGAGGCCAGCCTCCCTGCACTTTCTAGTGCAAGGCTGTGCGGGGCCCTCCATCTTGGGCCTCAGTCAGGCTGGGGTTCTTCGGGCTGGTGGTTCCTCAGCACTGCATCTCCTGGGGATCTCGCTTCCTTTCCTTGGGATGGGGATAGGGCAAGGTGGTCCTCTCTGCTTCCAGAAACTTCTGTGAGGCTCTTTCTGGTCTGACATCCCAGGTCTTCTGCACCTGGGTAGCCCTCTTGCCAAGGTAGCCTGTTGTGTCTTGGGGAGCTCAGAGCTGTCTGTGGAGTGGGGTGTAGCAGCTCTGTGGCCTGCGGTCGGCCACCTCTCGGCTTCCTGCCTTTCCTCCCCTCCATCGTCCCGGTGTTTATACCTGCCTGTGCTTTCTTGAGCATCAGTCCTGTTCTCTTGGCCCTGTGGAGCTCAGTCTGGAGGGAGACTTTTCTCCATGTGGCTGGGGTCTGGGGTCTCTCAGTCACCCATCCCTGGAAGGGTGGGAGGCCCCTGGGAAGACGGGGTTGCAGCCCCAACAGTGACGGTGCCCAGAGCTGAGTCAGGGCAGAGGATGGCACAGGCAGACCTGGGACTGTTCGTTGCCCAGGGCCCTTGAGCTAAAGTTCGGGCCGAACTCAGCCCTATGCCCTGGGGTTGCCTGTGTTAGGTCCCACGGGGGTACACGGGGCAGGCGTGCGCCACAGGGCATCTTACTTTTGGATGTGTTTAAAAAATGGGGTGACCAATATGGGATACCCAAAGATTTCTTTTGTAAGTGAGGCTTTATGTTGAGCATTTCCTGTGTATGGTCTCTCTTGAGTCCTCACTTATTAGCTGACACAGTGGCCACCACAACCATACGAGGCGGGTGATGTCATGGGCCTCATTGCCCAGGTGAGGAAACTGAGGCGTGACAGGCCCACACGTGGTGAGTAGGGAGTCCGGATGCAAACCCAGGTGGAGGGGTCCTGACCGGCTCAGAACCCACTGGGTATGGCACTGTGTCTGAGACCCGCAGAGTGGGGTGTGGGGCACAGACAGAGGCAGGTGCAGAGCAGACACTGGGGAAGAAGAAGTGGGCTTCCTGGAAGAGGCTGCAGCTGGGCCGGCTGATCCTGAGGAAGCTGACAGCAGGGAAAGCAGGGAGCGCGTTCTAGCCCAGGCAGGCGGCGGAGCCCAGGCCTGGCCGTTCTCGTCCCCGACCCCCAACATCCCTGCATCTTCGCCCCCTTTCTGCGTCTCGCTCCATAACTGGGCAGGGACGCAGCCTCTGGAGCGGGGACGTTCTCCGGCCTCGTGTAGTGTCCCTCGTTTTGCCGTGGCCAATGCTTGCGCACTGCTGGGAAGCCAACGTGGGACTTTTCTTGTCCTTTTAATTTTTAAGAATAACATATTGACGTGAAATTCACATCACATAAAATTAATCACTTCAAGTGTCCAATTCAGGGACACCTGAGTGGCTCAGTCGGTTAAGTGTCCGACCCTTGATTTCAGCTCAGGTCATGATCTCACAGATCGTGAGTTCGAGCCCCGCATCGGGCTCTGTGCTGACCGCAAAGAGCCTGCTTGGGATTCTCTCTCTCTCTCTCTCTCTCTCTCTCTCTCTCTCTCTGTCTCTCTCTCTCTCTCCCCCCCTCCCCCCCCCCACTTGTACTCTTCTCTCAAAAATAAACAAACATTAAAAAATTAAAGTGTACAATTCAGGCACATTTAGTAGACTCCCCAGCATTGAGCTGCCACCACCTCTACCTAGTTCTGGAATGTTCTCCCTGCACAAGAGGAAACCCATACCCATTAAACAGTGTCTCCACACCCCTTCCCACAGCCCCTGGCAACCACCAGTTTGCATACATTCTGTTGCTACGGATTCACCTGTTCTGGCTGCTTCATCAAAAGGGAATCCTACAGGGTGTGACCCCCTTGTGTGTCCAGCCTTGCTGACTTAGCATGATGTCTGTTTTTGTTTTGTTTTGTTTTTTAATAAAGACGAATTTTTGAAAGCTCAGTTTTACGTTCATAGCAAAATTGAGAGAAATTTCTAAATGTCTCCCATGTACCCCCTTGCCCACACATGCACAGCCTCCTGCATTACCTACATTCCCCACCAGGTGGTACCTTTGTCACAGTTGGTAAGCCTGCGTGGACACGTCGTCAGCCAAAGTCCGTGGTTTACCTGAGGGTTCGCTCTTGGTGTTGGACATTGTATGGTTTGGACAAATGTATAATGTATAATGGTACAGTACCATACACTGCCCTAAAAAGCACAGCTTTCATTCATTCATTCATTCATTCATTTTGAGAGAGAAAGAGAGGGTAAAAGTGAGCGAAGGGCAGAGAGAGAGAGAGAATCCCATGAGGGGCAGAGAGAAGAGAGGCTCACCTGAACTGGGGCTCGAACTCACGAACCGTGAGATCATGACCTAAGCTGAAGTCAGAGCTTAACCAACTGAGCCACCCACGTGCCCCCCGAACACACCGCTTTTAAAGGTTTTCAGAACAACCCTGTTCAGAGAAGTTTCTGGGAGCTTTAGAGCATCAGAACATTGGCATCTTGTATATGACTCGGAACAGACTTTTATCCTTGTGCTTCAGGAGAGTCCCCTGTCAGTGGTCGTCGGGGCTCTCCTCCTCCTCTCTTGCTCCGTAGGACAAGGGACAGCGAGAGAGCCAGGCACTTGACCGTGAAAGAGGCTGGTGTGGGAAGAGTGGGATTCACTGACAACGCACATCTGCTTTCTGGGACGTTATGGGGGCGCCTCAGAGGGGCCGCGGCACCCCCCGGCACTGACCCCATTCCCGCCCCAGGAGCGTGCACGCCGTAGATGGGTGCATCCTGGTCCCCGTGGAAAGGCTGGGCGGGCCCCTCCCGCATCAGGATCGCTTGGTAAACAGAGAACCTGTAAAGTGATCGCTGCAGTTCTCTAGTGGCAAAACTCCCAAGAAAGCGAATGGATCGTTAATTTCGTCGCACTGTAAAAGGAGTCCAAAAAATTCTTGGAAGACTCCGCCTACAAGGGCTTCTCGAGGCTTATGTCACGGAGGACCAGGGATACTGAGCGGCAGCAGGGCTCACGCCACCGCTCAGATGGGCGTCTGGACAGTGTTGCCCTCCGGAGGACAGGGGCTCCGCTCCCGGGGAAGTCCTGGCAGTGTGGACAGGAAGCCCCCCGCAGGACCGCGGGAAAGCCTCAGCAGTGTGGATAGGAAGCCACCGGTAGGACCCCGGGGGAGCCCCGGCAGTGTGGACAGGAAGCCCCCCGCAGGACCGCGGGAAGGCCTCAGCAGTGTGGATAGGAAGCCACCAGTAGGACCCCGGGGGAGCCCCGGCAGTGTGGACGGGAGGACCCCGGGGGAGCCCCGGCAGTGTGGACAGGAAGCCACCGGCAGGACCCCGGGAAGCCCCGGCAGTATGGATGGGAGGACCCCGGGGAAGCCCTGGCAGTGTGGACAGGAAGCCCCGGCAGTGTGGACAGGAAGCCCCCGCAGGACCCCGGGAAAGGAAACAGAGGGGGCACTTTGCAGCTGTTTGTCCTTCGACTTTGAACTTTATTCTTCTGGTTTCATAACTGCATCTGATTCGTCACCCTGTGTGTGTTTGGCTTTGCCGTATGACGAGTGGGTTTTGCGTTCTTAGGAGGAAATGCCAACAAGTAGGCCGCCTGGTCCTCGCTCCACAGTGGCTGTGACGGGAAGACAGGCTTCCGTGTCCTGGGGAGGATGGCTGCTCGCGGCCTTTATTTCCGATTCGGTGCCAACAGCCTTTTTTGTGTAACCAAGCACTCATCCCACAGCCCAGACGAGGACACGGGGGAGCCTCTTCTCACGTTTTCACGTGTCTGGACGAGTGCTGGCTTCAGGGCCATCGAACGTAGCTGTTCTCGTGAAAGCGCTCTTACTCACAGAACGTCTTCACACTTCAGTGTTCAGGGAACAGAATCCATGAGTTGCTTGGAGAAGACGTCTAGGATGTGTCATGCACAGAGCGTGGTTTTTGTTTTGTTTTGTGTTTTTTAAAGTTTATTTATTTTAAGAGAGACAGAAAGAGAGTGTTAGTGGGGGAGGGGCAGACAGACAGGGACAGGGGATCCGAAGCGGGTTCTGTGCTGACAACAGCGATCCCGACACGGGGCTCGAACTCACAGACCGTGAGACCATGACCTGAGCCGAGGTTGGATGCTTGGCGAACTGAGCCCCGCAGGCGCCCCTTGGAGCATTAAACGTCCTCCCCAGCTGTTTAATGGGTGAGGGAATCTGTACCCTTTGAGTCTGAGAATGGGGGAAAAAAACAGAAAGCAAAACTCTTGGTTGTGGTACAATGCACGCAGCCGGTTTTTTTTTGTTTTTTTTTTTTTATTAAATTTTTTTTCAACGTTTTTTATTTATTTTTGGCACAGAGAGAGACAGAGCATGAACGGGGGAGGGGCAGAGAGAGAGGGAGACACAGAATCGGAAACAGGCTCCAGGCTCCGAGCCATCAGCCCAGAGCCTGACGCGGGGCTCGAACTCACGGACCGCGAGATCGTGACCTGGCTGAAGTCGGACGCTTAACCGACTGCGCCACCCAGGCGCCCCAACACGCAGCCGTTTTTAAGTGCGCCATCTCGTGACGGTGCCTATGCTTCCGTTGTATCTCTAGAACTTGCTCATCCTGCAGAAGCGACGCTCTGTCCCCGTGAAACCGTGACTCCCCGTTCCCCTCCCACCAGTCGCTGGCATTTTCCATTGTACTAGCTAGGGGCCTGGAGACCCTAGGTACCTCACAGAAGTAGGATTGTACAAGATCCACCCTTTTGTGACTGGCTGATTTCACCCAGCACAGTGTCCTCAGGGTTCATCCTGGTTGTCACCGTGCGTCAGAATTCCCTTCCTCGGTCGGGCTCAGTAGTGTCCCCTCATGTGGATAGACCATGTTTTGTTTATCCATTCCTGCATTGGTGGACCCCCCAGGGGACTGATGTGACCAGTCGCGCTGGGAACACAGGAGTGAGTCCATCTTTAGTTTCCTTGGGGACACCCCCGGACGTGGGACTGCTGGGTTATGTCGGGGGATGGCAGCTTTTAATGAGCGGTTGTGTCTCTCCTCCCAGACGCCTGCAGGAAGAGGGTGAACAGTTCAGAACCTCGTCTCTGCCGGCCATCCCTAACCCTTTCCCAGAGCTCTGCGGCCCCGGAAGCCCCCCGCTGCTGACGAGGGGCTCCTTACCTCCCAGCCAGGCGGCTGCAAAACAGGTGAGCGTGCGGTCCCGGGTTCGAGTGGCAGGCCACTGGGCTGTGGGATGAGGACAGATGTGCTGGCTCATTGTTTTCAGAAGGGAGGGTAGGGTAATTGTGGGATCTTTTCATTCTTTTCCTCTTGCTACTATATTTTTGCCTTATAAAGCTTTCTGATTCATTGGCCCGAGTTCCATTTGTTAAGTCAGAGATGTATCTACGTGTTTCGGAAGGAGCCTCATAAAAGTGACTAAGAAAACAACTTGGTGCTAAAAAACAAGTTTTATTTCGTTCCCTGAAAAGAATTCCCCTGCCACATCATCTTCACTGGCCAGGAACTCTGGATAAGTGAGGCGTTCCTCAGGTACCTGAACTTGAGCGTAGTTGAAGGCTTTCCGTATTATATTCCTGATCTGGAATATGATCTGTGCAAGGCAGAAAAACTTTGACCCAGGAGATGACAGCCACCTGTTTAAACTAACAGGTTTCTGCCTTAAAAGTAGCACCGTGAGCTGGATATCATATAGCCATTGTCCTCTGAGAGGAAGCTTCAATAACTTACCCAGCGTTGCATCGTCAGTGGTCAGCTTGTCAGAGAAACAGGCTGGTGGCTCCGCCCGTCCAGGTTGGCATGGCCTGGGCCGCAATGGGTTGCAGGCCTGGGAGGGAGACCCAGTGATGCTATACTGTGTGTGTGTGTTGGGGGGGACGTAAATATCATGATGACAGTAACCTCTAACGTTCACGGAGTGATCCCTGTATGCCAGCTGTTGTTCTAAGTAGTTTCCATGTTTATTTGTTCGCTTACTCCTCAGAACACCCCTAAGAGTCAGGTACAAATGTTTTCCGTTTTCAGTTGGAAACTAAAACCCAGCTGTAATTGTTGGGGCTGGGCGGGACCCCAGTGTGTGTGGTGGGGCTGGGCATGAACCCCCAGTGTGAGCAGTGAGGCTGGCTTGGAGCTGACGTCAGGATCCAGAACTTCTGATTTCAGCCATTACGCCAAGTGTCTCCTGGGATCTTGATAATCTTTCTTTGCACCAAGTGTATTCCAGAAGTTTCTTTGCCTCCTAGAATCACGCTCTTTCATTCTGTCTGCACTGTCCTACCTTTGCTGCCCTCAAGCGTGATGGCCACCCCACTCCCCCCCCCCCCCCCCGCTCTGCACACCCACCCCCCCCGTGCCACCACCACGCAAGGCCTGCCCTCTCAGGTCTCAGGCTCCCTCGCCAGCTCCTGAGTCCTGACCTTGTGCCTCCAGGGTGGGCTGCGGGGTCCCGCCATCAACACTCAGGAGGTGAGGTAAGTGTCCTTGTCCCAGAGTCAGCGCTGGCTGGCTGGCGGGGCTGCGGCTCCTCGTCACATGCCTCCAGGACATCTGGGACGTCTGCCCCACCGGTGACCTTCTGCTTCAAATAAGGGTCTAGACAGGCTGTCTGTGGATTGGTCACCCAGCTTGTTTACAGCGTCACCCGTCCTAAAATAAGACCGGGAAAATTTTTTCTGGCTCCCGCCGCGGTTGGCAAGAAAGCAGGCCTCCACCCCCACGGGTTGTCCAATTCTCAGTAGAATCCGGAAACTCGGAAATTTTGCCTGCTGTTTTTCTCGGGATCAGAGTGTCTGCACTGGTGTCTGTGTCTCTGTCGCCCGGTTCCCTCCGGCTGGCTGGCCCAGCAGACACGGGAAGGATGCTTCACACTCTGCTGTACTGGTGGGAAGTCCACGCTCCTCATGTTGGAACCGGCCCAGGGGGACGCAGCCCATCCCCCCCCCCCCCCCAGGTTCTGACCTTCGCTCTCGGAGCCCCGTGGCGTGGGCACCGACACCGCAGTCACCCCGAAGGCTAGAGATGCCGCACACACAGCCTCTCGGTCCCAGACGGTGAGGGCGTCGCTGCCTACGGTCAAAGTCAAAGGCGTTTGGGCCCCTTCTCCCCACTTGCCTCCAGGGGAAGGGATGCTTGGTGATCCAGCTCCTTTCACACGAAGTCAGAGGGAGCAGCTGGATCCTGTCCAGCCGGGCTCTTCCGAAGTCCTTATAAACAGGAGGCCCCATCACATCGCCTCGTTGGCTGAGCACGGCGTGGCCAGCGTGGGAAAAGAAGAGAGCCGATTGCCCCTTCGGGACAGCGAGGCAGTCCGAAGCAGCCTCTACCTGTCCCCGAGTCAGAGGTTTGAACAGCCGTGCGGAAGGGAAACCCACCCATCCTGCCCGAGGTACTGTGGCTACGCTGTTCCACACTGTTCTTCCAACATCCCGGCAGCCTGCCTTCACCTTCCTTTTCCAGCGACCCTTGCCAGATGCTCGGGGGCAGGAGCGTCAGGTGCAGTGTCCCTGCACCCAGCTCCGGAGAGCGAGTGCTGTGATGTGGGCTGGGTGCTGTCTGCTGCACGGGCGTCCCGCCCACCGTGGTGCGGGGGGCGCCCACCTGGTGCGCAAGACCCCTGCCTGGCGGGACAGCCCCTGTGGCTGCATGCAGGACCCCGGGACAGACAGCTGGGGGGCGGTAGGCACGCTGATGAGGTCGCAGGCTCCTGGGGGTGTCGTTCTGTCGCCTGCCCGGTGGGGTTCCTCCGGAGACATGCGAGCTGCAGGCTGGTTACCCCGCGGGGGTGGGGGAGGCAGCCGGGTTCTCCACTCAGAGGAGGGCACAGAGAATTCAGCCAGGGGCTGTCCCTGGGGTAGAGGAGCCTTCAGCCACAACACTCTGGGGGCATTTCTGACCCCTCCCGTGCGCGAACTTCAGCTGTCACCTTTGAGCCCTGCTGCGTCCAGACCCTGAAGCTGGAAAGCCCTCGGGGAGCTTAGTGTCATATCATCAGGTGAAGGTGATGGAGTAGGTGGCAGTGATGAACCAGAGGAAGTCATTACTCTGCCAGGAAGGATTGGGAACCCTCAGCAGCATCCCTGGGGGTGCAGATGCCCCTGGTCAGGCCGTGGAGGTCCTCCCACGCTGACCCTGTCAGGGTCTGTGTCTTCCCTGTGGCCGGTCCTCGCCTGAGCCGGCCCACGTCTGCACAGTCGGGGCGATGTTGTGGACTCCGTGTTTATGGCACCCCCCCCCCCCCAGTCCACGTTGCAGCCCTGCCCCCAGCAGGATAGCATGGGGGGAGGGGAGCGCCTTCGGGAGATAGGTGGGTTTAGATGAGGGTGTGGACTGGGGCCCCCACGGTGGGACCAGTGCCCTTATGGGACAAGCAAGCAGTGCACGACTTCTGTCTGCTGCAGGTGGTAGGGAGAAGGTGGCCGTCTAGGGGCCAGGAAAGGGCTCCCAGCAGAACCCCACCCTGCCTGGTCTCAGACTCTTGGGAACTGTGAGGAGTCTGTGCTGTGCGAACCCACGGCTGGAGCCAGTGGAGACTGGAGAGTCCTGGAGTTTCTCGTGAGCGTCCTGGCACCCCCACCCCCTCTGCCACCAGAAGCCTTAAAACCGTGTAGATGAGACTTCACTGTGTGGGGACCAGCCCCTGACAGTCGCTGTTCCTTCCTGCGAGCTCTGCTTCCCGGCCTAGATCTGGGGTCCTGACAGGCTGTCCGCCACCCCCATGTTGGCCCCCTGGCTTTCACCATAAAGGGGCGGAGGACCCACTGCTGCCCACCCGCCCGCCGTGCACCACTGCCCACAGAAGCAGCACAGGACAGGTGACCTCGGCCCCACCCCGGCTCCATACCCGCACCTGCCTCCACCTGCTCCCAGACCTGACCCGTGTGAGCTGCTCACCGTCGAGTCAGCAGCCTGGCCGATGTTGGGAGTCACTGGGAATGTCTCCTGCATCTGGAGCCCGTGAGCCCAGTGCACTTCCGAACCCCAGTGACAGTGACGTCTGCGCCTCCTGTGTGGGTCCTCCCAGGCTAGTGCGTGCTCTAGGGATCATCTTAAGACGCCCGCTTGTCAGGTTTTCTGCTTGTTTGATTGCGTTACGTGAATTTTAAAGCAGTGACATTTGGTTTCTTTGTTAATATCTTAAACCAGAGTCTAGTGATTTTCATTTAGCTTTATGGCTTCACCAGTAAGGAGGTGTATTTGTTCATGGACGTATTTGTTCATGGACGGTAAAATGAAATCATGAAGTGTGGTTCGTGTTGGAAGAAAACCCTTTACTCCATGAGAGTCTAGTACCCGTGGCTGTGGTTTTACGTGGAGTCTTTCCAGTTTATTATAGAGATGAGTGAATCTTGTTTGAAGGTACAGCTTCTGTGAAGGACATCATTCTGTCGTTTTGGTGACAACAAATAATTTATCTGAATGACTTAATTAAGCTGTTTAGTAACGTCTCATCCAACATTTACCAGAGTTGCAGAGGCCGAAGAAAATCTTTGAGTGATAACATTCTGTCCCCTAGAGGGTCGTGAAACTTGGTCAATATCCAGAAAGTGACATTTTGCAGTAAAAAATCAACAAGGGCATTTTTAACTGCTTGGTGACTCATTTGGAAAAGACAGGCCGTTGTGTGGAGAAGGGCGATTGTTACAGCAAATATCATGAGCCGTGAGACTGAGCCTTACGCCTGAATCGCATCCTACGGTCTAGACGGTGTCTCCAGGCTTCTTTGACGACATTCTCTTTGCTCTCGGTGCCCTGTGGACCGAGAGAACATTGGTCCTTCTTTGTGTCTTGATAAGTCAAGTGCATCAGACCCACTGCAGTCTTCTCCCCGAGCCATGCCTGTTTTGTGTCTGTCCGTAGCTTGGTGCAGCGTGCGTTTATCTGACAGCAACTCTTGAGTGCCTGCTGCGTGCCTGGCTCAGTGCCAGTGACAAGGGTCCAACAGAGGGTGCAGTGCCCGCCCTGTGCCCCGCAGAGGCCAAGGGCATCTCCTTGAGCTTCAGCCAGAGCCCAGGAACCAGAGAGAGGCACAGTGCCCTTGGCCTGATGGGAGATGGCTCATCTTCCTGGCCAGGCCATCTGAGTTGAGGATGTGACCATCAATGTGCCTGGAGCCAGCCTGCAGGTGCAGGGGCTGGAGGGGAGCCTGGCCCAGGTCCCAGGTGATCAGAGGTGAACCCCTCCCTTCAAGGGACACTGGTAGGTGTGTTCGCGCTCCCTGCCGCAGCCTCAGCCCCAGCCCGCAGCCACCGCCTGTCTCCATTGCACTAGAACGTCGTGGGAGAGAGGTTAGTGCAGACACTGCTGTCCTCCTGGGGTGCTGGGTGAGGATCCCCCAGCCCTCATGGGGAAGCCTTGTGTACTCGGGGACAGCTGACCCCAGCTGTCCAGAGGCCCGGCCCCTTACTGGATTGATGACCCCCGATCCAATTGGAGAGAGACTCAGAAGGATAGGGTGTGGGGCAGAGAAGGCCTGCGTAGGTGAAAATCCTGCTCCAGTTGCAGGGTCAGTGTGACTTCCCCGGGAAAGCGGGTCTCTCGGGACTGTTCCTGAGCAACACTGGTGGGTGTGGGTGTCTCCTGATCGATCTCTCTGGGCGCAGAGGCCAGAGGTCATGCAGGGTGTCGTGCCCCTCGGGAGAGCGCGTTGCCCAGGCACCCCTGCAGGGCCACTGGCTCGAATGGAGGTGCCCTCACCCCTTCCAGGCTGTGTAGGGAGGTGGCTCCTGCCACCAGCCCCAGGGCAGACCCCAGCCCTTCTCTTGGGTCCTCGGTCTCAGAGGCCGGTAGCAAGTAGCTCTGGAAATGAGTGCTTTGTGTGAACTGACAACTGAAAATCTGAGAACCCGGAATGCACACAGATCCTGCAGGGAATCCGTAAAGTGGCGACGGCCGCGTTAGATTCGTTTAGGGATGGAACTCCTTTAAGGGTGTGCCCATAAGAGGGTCACAGGAGAGCCTAAGAAACAGCTTCTCTGCACTCCGGGATGGACCAGGGGGAGGCCTCCAGTGCCTCGGGGGACACTGGACTGGCTGCCACATGTGGGTCCTGAGAGACTCCACCGGGAAGACCTTGTCTGTGTTTTCTGGTGCCTGTCTCATGGTGGTTACCGCACAGTTAATTCTCACACCCCTCGTGTACGCAGAGAGCCTGCTTGGGATCCTCTGTCTCTCTCTCTCTTTCTTTCTCTCTGCCCCTCCTCTGCCCCCCCACCTCAAAAATAAAGAGCATACAAAAGAAACCTACTTAAAAAGGTTTTGAATAAGAAGTATTGGCAGGTCGGTGCATGTTCCGGAACAGCCCTCATTGCGCCGCGGTTAGAGCAAGACAGGAAGCTCATATTCCACGTAAGCAGGAGCCTCTGCTCGACTGCAGCCATCGGAGAGAACGGCCTCTCCAAGCAGGAGGCTCCGTTCCTTCGTGGAAGCTACCCCTCCTCTGGTGGGCCGGCCCTGGGGTGGGGGCTGTCACGTGCCTGGGACAGAGGAGGCCGCTGGAGAGGCCGCCAGACCCCGCAGCTCTGACACCATCCACGTGGCATCCCTACAGCCGCTGGCATCTGTGGCTGGCCCCGGCAAGTCAGGGACTTCATGCTTACGTGCCCCGTCGGGTGCCTTTGGCCTCAAGAAGCAAAGGGCGTGATTGGCTGCTGTTGCAAGGACATTTACTTTGTTGTAACAGCAGGTCTAGGGGTGGGGGGCCAGCTGCCAAGGCCAACCCTGTGTCCTGTGTCCAGGAACTTGTGTCCTCCTCTGCAGCCGTGGCTGTGTGTGCACCCAGAAGGCTCTGTTCACGCACTGGTCCGTGCGCCAGGGGCCCCGAATTGTTACGTGGCAGAGGGAGAAACTGAGGCAGCGTGTGGCACGCGCTGCTTCCCAGCCGGACAGAGTGAAGTTGAGCTGTGGGGCGGGGGACACCAGGAAGATCCACGGGCAGGAAGCAGGAGCCATGAGTGAGTGCCTGAGGCAGGTGTACTGAGATGCTGAGAATTGGGGGGGGGGAGGGGATGGGGGGGAGGGCAGGAGAGCCACGCCGGGAACGCAGGTTAAGAAAAGAACAGTGATGCTGTTAGAAATGTCTCGGTTTCCGAATTTAAGGCGAGCCTTCACAGCTCGATGGAAACATCTGGACGGCTCTGTCTAGGATGGCCTTCCTCTCAGCCAGTAACGGTTTCCGTGCAGCTGCATGGTGACTTAGGGACAGCAGGCTTCTCCATTTGTTATTCAAACACAATTAATCACATACTTAACCCCGCTTTTGATAGGGCATGAGTATTGTCTTAGCTCCCACTTGCTCTCCTCCCTCTGCTTACTGTTAAGAATTAATTTTCTGGAACTGAATTAATTGCCTCGCATTGGGGTTTGCACATTACTAATGATCAAAAGCGGGTCTCCCAAGGCTTTAACTACCATTTAATGAATGTGCTGCTTACATTAGCCCGTCTCTGGCCAGAAAAAGCAGCCACCGTGGCCAAGTGCAGCTGACTTCGCGGAATGTGCTGGCGTGGCGATGCCCCGCCATCCGATTCGCCCAGGTGGGCCGGCATCACCCTGGAGCCTAGTAACTTCTCATCAGCCTCATCCAACGCCGCGCCAGCCCTCTTTGTCTTAGCGCCTCCAAAACGGGCCCGTGTCTCCTTTCTGGTGCCTTCGGGGATCAGAGCACGTTGGAGCCAGGGTCTCAGTGACGCATCGCGAGCCAGGTGACCGGTGGCCGCCCAGTGCTGTTTGGACATTTGGGGAAGCCACAGGGTCATCTTGGGACAGGAGCCCGGGAGAACAGTGCTCGGGCCCCCAGTGGGGCCGAGCATTCGCTGCTGTCCAATGATAGTCGCTTTACCGACACGAGGGTCTGTCTGTACGGATCAGGTCTTCCCCATCGCTCGCGGAGACAAAGCCCTGTTGACTCGTTGTCCCTCAGACTGGCTTCCTGCCTCCGCTGCCTGTTTCCTCATAGCTGCCACCATCATCCCCCACCGGAGCCCTGCCCCTCCCTCGAATGGAGGGACGTCACCCTATTTCTGCCTCTTTGCCCATCTGCCACCAGTCGTCCTATAGGAACATAAACTGCTGGTTTTTAAAATTCCAGGTAACGAACTTTGCTAGTTACCTCTCCGACACACTTCACTCAACAGAAAGATGGTTGATACCCCTTGGGGGCGTCTTGGGGGGCAGCGCAGGGAGCCCCGTCTCCCTTTCTGCTGAGAGGCCCCAGTAGGAACGGGCCCAGGTCTCTGAAGCCCAGCGCCACCCCTCACACTCTGGGAAAGCCTGGTGTTTGTCATGGTCCCACGGAGAAGCCGCGACGGGTCATGTCCGAGCAGCGAGCCCGAGCTTCAAGTCCATGGTTTTCCCAGGGAGCCACAGCAGCGCTCCGAACAAACAGGAAATACTAAACCAAAGTGGACGTTTACGTCACCTTTTATTCCTTCCGAGGGCACGTGTGAACTCAGCCACACCAAGCAAGGAGAGCCCACGGGCCACATAGATCCTGTCACGGCCCATTCCTTCTGCCGTGGCACACGATGCCACCATGACCACAGGAGGCCCTGGGAGCAGGGATGTTCCCGTTTGGCACCTGTCCGGTGGTCCCGGCTGAGGTGCTGCTCCAGTGGGCTCTGAGGCAGAGAGCCTTCGGGGCATCTAGTGAGACAGAGACGTGTCAACAAGCATGTCACGGCCCCGTGGATTGGCTCCGCCTTCCTTGCGAATTTGTGCAAGAACCAGAAGAACGTGGGCCCGTGAGCAGCCCTGAGTTGTGTTTGCGAGTTTCCGTGGCTGCTGCGACCGTGTCCCTCGCCCGTCAGGAGGCTGTGACGTGTTCTTCCAGGGGATGGGCCCCCCGTCAGTCCTTCTGGGTCGGAGCCCGGAGTCGTGGAGTGGCGGCTGGCTTTCCCGGCTTTCTGCCTCCCCTTGCGCAGTGCGGAGCGGACGGAGAACCTCGCACCTGCTTTGCTCATCCTGTGCTTTCTGGAATCCCTGTTACTGGAATTGCGGGAAAGAACCTGTACGTCTGTTTGGGGGAGGATTGCATTCTGTCACCTTCCTGGAAGTTCACATTTCACATTGGGTTTGGGAGGATCTGAAAAATCCTGTAGGGAAGGAAACCCACTGGCAGGAGGCCGCTTAGAGCTACTCAGATGCTTCCGATCACAGACCCGCTTTGTGCACGACAGGCTGCCCACGGAACCCACTTTGGGAAAGGGTGCCCAATTGTCGAGGGCATTTTTCGGAGTTCTCTGGGCGTAGCACTAGAATCGAGTGTCTCGGAGCCCCCGGAGAGGCAGCCTGAAATCACTCCCAGTGTTTAACGGGACCCGTCATCCCGCGTCTGCATTCAAGCAAGGGACCCGATCAGGCCACTTGTCTCGCTGCGTGTGGTGTTGGGGATGTCCTGTCAGGAAACTCGGTGAAATCCCCACAGCTAAGGTTTCTGTGGGCTATAAGTACCTTGGAAAGTATAAATTCCCTAAATCTGTGAGCCCCCGAACTGATCCTGTGTTATAGCATCGAATACCCCGTGGCATCGGCAGATGGAGAAAACATCACAACGTGAGCGTGTGAACTCCCTGTCTTTCCCTGGAGTTTCCCCCAAATCTAAGAGCAAGAGGTGACCCTCCTTGGCCAGCGAATCTGTTAATTCTTCCTCTTGTGGGACTCTTGCTGGGAACAGGTAAAGCTGGAAAATGAACTTTTGCCCCTGACAGTCCTGTCCTACGTGTTGGGAATAAACACCCACCTCCTCCTTGCTTGTGTTTGTCCAGCGGATCCAGCCTGTCACGCCCTTGGAACTTGGGCATCGGTGCTTCTGGAATGCCCGTAACCAGTCCCGAGGGCATCTTGTCCCACTGGGCATTCTCCAAATGTGGCCGTAATCTGCAGGTCAGGATAAAGTGTTTTCTGACTTTACAAAGGTGAAAGGCACGTGTCGGACCTCTGCAGTGGCCGTTGGAACACGAGGTCCAGGCTCTCGTGCTGTGTCCCAAAACTGTGTCCCGCGGCTGGGTGCTGGTTTTCAGCCAGTGCCACCCCACCGGCTCCCAGCCAGGCCCCCACCCCGGGCGCGGCCGCCTTGCGCACCGTCCTGCCCTGCACACGCCTCCTGCAGTCTGGCCTTCTCGTTCCTTCTAGAACTCCGCTTCCTCTCTCGGGTCTCCTCCTCTCTTGGGTAGCTCCTTAGAGCACAAGGGAAAGCAGTTTGACAGGTGGCGATGCAAACGAGCAAAGTGTCGCTGGAGGAAACCAAGTTTGCGTGGAGTCCTTCAGGAGAGAGAATCTGGGAACCACCCTCTTGCTCCCTCTGCCGCCGAGGCACATCCCGGCCCCTCTGGGAAAGAGGACACACATGTTGGCCCCTTTGGAAAGGCTGCAGGGGCCATCCTCCGCTGGCCCCCAGCGGGAACCCAAATGCTGCTGACAAACGTGGTTTTTCATCTTATCCCAAAATAGCTTCACCATTGTCATCCCGCGGCGGATTCTCCGGATCAAAGTGTCAGTTTCTCGCCCTGTTTCTAGAATCCCAGATTCTACAGGTTGGTTTATACCAGGAACACCCTGAGCAGGTAGAGGTGGGGGTATCGTATGACTTTCTTTGCTTGTGGCTCATGGTAAGTGTGTTCATGCAGCCTGTCTCCTGAGGAGCTGGGAAGGGGATGGGAGGAGATGTCCCTGTCCACAGGGGTGGGGACAGGCCACAGACGAAGTGACAGCCGTGACCACGGAGGTGGGATCAGCATCCGTGCTGGAAGAAGCAGCAACCTCAGAATCCCTCTCAGCTCTGACCAGCGACCTTCCACGCAAATCCTATCGTAGCCGTATTAAAAGCCAACTATTTCCTTCCGCCTGCAGCTTGGTTCAGCGCCTGCCCCTCTGTGTGTGTCTTATCTGGTTTCAGTCAAGGTAGATATGATTTTATACGTGTTTTTGTTGAACATGCGACAAGTGTTTTCCGTGTTTCTTCCCGCTCGTAGTAAAGAACGCTCTTAGAAGCTGACGAATACCAGGCCACACTTTCTTGGCTGTGCCTGGATATTCACGTGGCTTCTTCCAGTTGTCTGTGCTATGGATAATGCTTTCCAGCGTGACGGTGATGTGGTTTTTGTTTTCTCTTGAGTTCTTTTTCTTAGGGAAGTTCCCAGAAGGTAGATTCCTAGTCTAAGGTCGTGAGTGTTTTATATTATAGCTCTGTATACCTGTTGGGATACCCGTTTGCAAGGGCCTATTTATTATTTATTTATTTATTTATTTTTTTTAAAGTTAAAAAGAAAGTTTTTTTTAAATGTGTATTTATTTTTGACAGAGCATGAGCAGCGGAGGGGCAGAGAGAGAGGGAGACGCAGAATATTATATTCAGGATAGAGTGAGCATCAGAAGGTCTGAGCCCTGACCCTGCACGAGCCATGGGCACACCCGGTGGCCACCTGTGCTGTGGTGAGCGAGGGGCGTGGGCGCTTCTCATGGCAGCACACGGTGGCCCTGGACACCGGCTGTCCCCCAGCTGGGGTGGCCCTCCACGCGCCAGGTGCTTGGCTGCTGTTGGCTGGTAAGACTTGGTCCTGCCCTGCCTTACTGGTTTTACCCAGCCCGACCTGGCCACCTCTGTCCTGCTCGGCCTCGGGGCGCAGGTCCGCTTTCCCGAGCTGTGCAGCACAGCCCGAGCCCACCGGCCTCCCCAGCGTGGTCTCTTGTTGGGGAGGATTGCCCGAGGGACAGTGTCTGGCAGGGCCCCGAGACCGCGTTCTCCAAATCCCGTACTTGCAGACATACGGACGCTTAGTGCTGCCCGTCCCACATCCCCACCCCCAGTCTCGGTTCCTTTCTTGTGCCCACTCGGCATGGTTTTGCTGCTTCTGTATGTGGGCAGTGGGTGCTGGGCCTGGGGCAGCCAAATTGACAGGGGCCTGCCCCCAGGAGCCCACAGTGTGGCCTGCAAGCCAACGCTGGCCAATCTGCAGGGGCGTGGCATCACCAGCAGGTCACTTTTGTGACTCGGACATTTCCCCGTGCAGGGAAGCTGCGAGCTAGTGTACCATCAGGGGGACTGAAGGATGAGAAGCCATTCTTTGGCTTGGAGGGCAGAGAATGTTCTAGAAAGAGGGAGGGAGGGCTGTTGATGAAGGGCCTGGAAGTCAGGGCCTAGCATCTGCTAACAATTTCATCCCAAATGCAAAAGAGACTCCAGCAGGTGTGGGATCGAGGGAAACAGAACATGTTTGCACTTTCAGGAGGTTCCCTCTGCTTTGTGGGTTATGCTGGGGGTGGCGTGGGCTCGGCCAGTGCGCAAGCAGACTCGGAAGCTGATGGCCATGGGGACGGGGGCCAAGGGGCTGAGGCTGGAGAGAACAGGCTGGGTTTGAGCCAAATCGCCAGGGTTTCGTGATTTCTTGCTCTCCCTTAGTTGTCCTGGTCCCTGTGACAACTGGCAGCCTGATTTTCCTCCTTTAAAAGTAAGTCCAACCTGGGGTCCCTGGAGGGCTCAGTTGGTTGAGTGACCAACTCTTGATTTCAGCTCAGATCATGATCTCGCAGTCATGGGATTGAGCCGCACATCGGGATCCTCTCTCTCTGCCCCTTCTCCACTCGTGTGCATTCTCTCTCTCTTTCTCTCTCTCTTAAATAAATAAAATTCAGAGTGCCTGGGTGGCTCAGTCAGTTAAGCATCCGACTTGGGCTCAGGTCATGAGCTCATGGTTTGAGTTTGAGCCCCGCATTGGGCTCTGTGCTGGCAGCCCAGAGCCTGCTTCAGATTCTGTGTCTCCCTCTCTCTCTGCCCCTCCCCTGCTCATGCTCTATCTCTCTTTCAAAAATAAACATTAAAAAAATTTTTAATAAGAAAAAAACCAATCAAGGAGCAGGTGGGTGGCTCAGTCAGTTGAGCGTCCGGCTTCAGCTCAGATCATGATCTCACGGTTCGTGAGTTTGAGCCCCACGTTAGGCTCTGTGCTGACAGCTCAGAGCCTGGAACCTGTTTCAGATTCTGTCTCTCTCTCTCTCTCTCTCTCTCTCTCTCTCTCTCTCTCTGCCCCTCCCTCACCTGCACTGTCTCTGTCTCTGTCTCTCTCTCTCTCTCTCAAAAATAAATAAACCTTAAAAAAAATTTTTTTTAAAAACCCCAAAAAATCCAACCCAGCCCAGTGCTCAGATCTTGGCTTCTAAATTCCATTCTCCAGCCAAAGGATGCAGGACAAGTAGTTAGAGAAAGAGGAGCCACGTCCTAGGCTCCCAAGGGCAAGAGAAGGATGGTCACTCGTGGACGCGGAGAAATGTGGCAGGTGCTGCCTTAACCCAGGGGCCCAGGCCAGCGTCACCAGGAGCCCTGTGCCTCCTAAGGAGATGCTCCAAGAAGAACACAGCATCTCATGTGTGCGCCAAAGAGGTGAACCAGGGCGGAGGGACAGTCTGAGAAACGGCCAGGACTCATCAGAGGTGTGGAGGTCATAGAAGACTCCAGAAAACAAATTGTCCAGATGACAGACGGAAGAGACAGGCCAACCAAATGTAGCATGTGGTCCTGCGTAGTCGGATCCCGGACCCTGAAATACCATTGTTGCCTTTTCTGAAAAGGATGTCGGTTGGACATTGGCTGAATTTGAATGTCAATAAATCAGCTAAAGGTAGCATGTTGATGGCATTTCCTGATTTTGATCATTGTTCTATGATTACGTATGAGAGTGTTGTTTTTAGGAAGCTACATGCTGAACTAGGTAGGGGTAGAGGGGCCAGCTGTCTGCAGCTCACCCTGGTGGACGGAGGAGGGAAAGAAGATATGATAAAGCTAATGGAGCGAATGTGAGTTTTGGGGAACCTACATGAGGAATAGAAGGAAAACCGTTATAGCATTTTTTGTAGATTTTCTGTAAGCCATAACTTTTCTTAAGATCAAATGCTGAAGACTGAGAAATCCTGTTTAAAATCCCAAATACGCCTCTTAACGTGCACAGATTTTTTTCAGTGCGCTTTTCCCCGACAGGAAAAACAGCGTAGAAAACACGAGAGGTGAGCATGCCACGCTAATTCTCCATAGTTAACACGACCTCACCTTTTAATGCACGGCTCCGGCAAAGACGTGCAGGTGCGCCCTGGTTCGGCCGTCCCCCGGCCAGCGATCTGTGACGGGTATGCAGTAGACGCCAGATGGCTTCTGGGATCGAAGCAGACTTTCTTTTTTAAGTTTATTTATTAATTTTAGAGCAAGTGGGAGAGACCCAGAGAGAGAAGGCGAGAGAGAATCCCAAGCAGGCTCCACAGTGTCAGCACAGAGCCTGACGCAGGGCTCGAACTCACAAACAGTGAGATCATGACCCGAGCCAAAACCAAGAGTTGGATGCTTGACCAACTGAGCCACCAAGGAGCCCCCCGGAGGACTCTTGAAGGGAATACGACCCCCATGCCCCAGGAGCCCCCCGGGAAAATGCGGCTTCCCAGGCATCGCCACACTTCCAAGATGGAGCCACACTGCTTCTTTCTTTTCAACAGAAATGGAGTGTCCATAATTTTGTCGGCATGGCGTGCCAAGTGGTCTCTTGTGTGCTTAGCCTCAACGCGTACAAACGTCATCCGAGGGAAGGAAATTCCCGAGGCTTCGGTCTTGGAGCCTCCAACCGTGGGAGGCTCCCAAACAGATAAATGGGATGGAACAAATAGATGGTGTTTCCTCACAGGCAGCGTCAGCTCCGTAATTATGCTGCTGGCCGGGTTGGCATTCGCTCGGATCTGTACCACTCACAGTTCCAGAACCCCCAGGAGGAAGATCTGGCCATAATTACGCTTGTACCCCTGTGAGCCTGATGTGTAGATGTCCTCTTGTGATCTTTTAAGTGTTTTTTTTTAACGTTTATTTATTTTGAGAGAGAGAGAGAGCGAGAGTGCGTGCGTGCAAGCGGGGGAGGGGCAGAGAGAAGAATCCCAAGCAGGCTCCTTGATGTCCGCACAGAGCCGGACACGGGGCTTAAACTCACGAACTGGGAGATCATGAGTCAGGTGTTTAACTGACTGAGCCACCCAGGCCCCCCTGTGATCTTTTACATGTGTGCGGGTAGGTTTTGAGTGCAGTCACCCGGCCCGGTAATAGGCTCTGTGAAGTGTGGGGACTGCTGTGTGGTGGAGGCTGGGGAGGAGCCTGTGGGCTTCGGAGACCCGGGAGCGCCCCCCTGTGGCTGGAAACACACCGGGAATTGTGTGGAGCCCAGGCTGTGTGCAGGGTGGGTGTTTTTCCTCATTAAATGAAAATGTCGCATCTGACCTCTCTCCCCACTGCTTGCTGGCCGTCCCGGCAGGGCTCGGGAGGTGGGTATAAGTGCACCTGTGTTTGGAGGCAGGGGGGCGTTCTTGGTGCGCCTCTGGCCCCGGCACACCGTTCCCGGGGCGAGGTCAAGGGTGAGCTTCGTGGGCGGCGGTGGAGTGTGGGTGCTCTACATCGGTTGTGGCCACCTCTCCCCGAACCACCTCCCCTGGGAACACGCGCTGCTGTCCACGTCCCGGGGCTGGGGTGCCAGGGGGCTGCAGCGGGGGGCCGCCGATCCAGACCATGACACGAGAGGGAAAAACATCTCATTCCACGAAGACCCCAGTCTATACCGAGAGCATAACTGGTGAGCCGCCGTGGACGTGTGAGGTCATGGAAAGCTCTAGATTGCATCGTTGGGAGAAAAACGCGTGTGGATCCTTCGAGAATTGGGGAGAGCTGCTTTCCTTGCTGATACAACTCTGAGTCCTACACTAAGCCTAGCACAGAAGCCAAAATAGGAAACACCCACGGGGAAGGGGGCGGGTAAGGAAGAACATGCCGGGAGGAAAATCCACAGAGTCTGAACAAGGGCTGGTTTCAGTTGGGGTCAGTATGGCGGTATGATGATTTTGAGTTCTTTTTAGGGGGGTTTTGGCTGTTAATCAGCAGAAGTCTCCGAATCCGGCTCATCCGGCTGTGGGCTTGTGGGGTCTCTAAGGCGCCCATCCTGTGGTTTTCCTGGTCACGGATGAGGCGGGGTATTCTCTGGTGGCCCCGGAGACATTGCTCTGTCGCAGACAGCTGTCTTTGGGGTGCAGGTCCCCTGACATCCTTTCAGTTCTGCATCCGTCCTCTGTGGAGTAATCGACGTTCCCCTAATAAAGGGCCAGCGGCTTCTGTACAAACCAAAGATGTTGCAGTAGGTGGGCTGTGTACGTCCTAAGGACTAGAAGGATCCAGCCCGGCCCCCGTGGGAAGTAGGGTTCTGGTGGGAACGTGGTGGCCGCTGCCCAGCGCGCCAGGCCTCGGGCTGGAAGGATGTCTCTGGAACTTGCCGTTCATAAGCTCGTGTTTCTTCCTCTGTCACAGACACCCCTTCTACTTACTCTTAACGGTGGCGTGTTTCATTTAGCCTCAGAGCGTCTTAGCCACCCCGCCAGCCAGAACCCTGATGTGCAGCTAGAATTGCCCGTTTGTTCACTGTTTCAGAACTTGACATCCGAACTACCTGGGATGCGAAGAGTGTGGGCCTTCCGCGGAGAGACAGCACGCGGAACCCGGGGACAAAGCGGTTAGAGGACTGGGCGTCTCAGGCAGCAAGGGCCGTGTCAGTGGGTCCAGCCCTGGCGAGGGGTTGGATTTCGTAGGAGCACGGAAGGCCGTCTGTGGATTTGGTCTCGGAGCGGTGGCCAGTTACTCCCTCGGCAGGGTGGTTTTGATGTTACAAAGCTACCGTCATAAAAGCCGTGTGGTTTGGGGGCACCTGGGTGGCTCCGTTGGTTAACCGTCCGACCCCTGATTTCGGCTCAGGTCACGATCCCACGGATTGAGAGTTCCAGCCCCGCACAGGGGGTCTGTGCTGACAGCATGGAGCCTGCTTGCGGGGATTCTCGCTCACTCGCTCTCTCTCTCTCTCTCTCTCTCTCTCTGCTCCTTTCCCGCTCCTGCTGTTTCTCTCTCTCTCAAAATAAACTTAAAAAAATAAATAAAAACCACATGCTTCTGATTTAAAAGCGGACAGTCAGTTCTGTGCTCTGGAACGCATACGCAGAGGAGACCCCGGTGCCCACAGGGGGGTAGCGTACTATAAACGCGGCATGGTGACTTGGTGCGTCGTGCTGGGACAGTTCAACACTGTTTGGGGGCAGAGTGGAATTAGGGGCCCCCACCGTACTGCACACCAGTACGGATTGAATCGTGCGTCCCCCATTTCCATGCGGAAGCCCCAGAGCCCCCAGTATCTTGGAATGTGACCATACAGAAATAAGAGTTGTCACTTAACTCTTTACTTGAGATGAGGTCCTCCTGGAGGAGGCGGCCAACCCGGGGTAACTGGCATCCTTCTAGAAGGGGCCAAGGTGGACACAGATACGCGGGGCGGGGGGTCGCCACGTGAACTTAAGGCAGAGATGCGGCGAGAAATGCCAGAGATGCCAGCAGATCCCCCCCAAACCGGGACAGAGGCGGATTCTCCATCACAGTCCTCAGAGAAACTGGTCCTGCGGACGGCCTGATCCTGGATGTCCGGCGTCCAGACTCGGAGACGGTTTCTGTTGTTGAAGCCGCCCAGTCTGTGTTTTCTCACACAGCAGCTTTGGCAAACTAATACACACACACTGAAGTACATTCTAGGTGGATGAAGCTGTCAATAAAATTAAAAAAAAAAAAATTATGCCTTAAGAGAAGTAGGAAAAAGATATATAGTTGAATCATGAATTGGTCCTTGGGCCAGGGAATGACGTCTTAACCAGGAAAGCGATAGATGACGTCACAGGGTACAGATTGATGGGTTTGACTCTAAGGAAAGCGACATCACAGGTTAAACAGTAAGCCGTTGGCAAGCTGGGAAAGAGTGTTTGCAGTCCTTACATTTGCATCATCCTAAATAAAAAGCTGTGATGAATCAATAAGAAACGGGGGCATCACGTCTCCCTGTGCCTCTTTTCTTTCAAGCGTTTTCCCCACTCCTAATTCACTCACTCCTCCCAAGTGGAAAACAACTGTTCCCAGCCTTTCTTCCCTCTTCTAACTTCACACCTGGTAACCTTGCCTTGGGTACCAGCTCACCAGTCCACCTGCTTTTGGACCCACCAGCCTGCCTGAATTTATGGCCACTCAGGGGACTTGCGCCCATGTTCACGGCTAACATCCTTATTTCCGGCCAGCACCCCATCTTGCCTGCCATCACTGCTTCTCTGTCCTGCATCCTCAGACTCACCTTTGTCCCTGGGTCACCCCATCTGCATCCAGGTAAGCTCCGCCCACCTCACAGGGGACCACCCCTGCTCCGTCCAGGGCCAGCTGTGGGACTCAGTGTCCCTACTCTGTCCCCTCTGCCTCCCCATCAGGTTTTTGGTTCCGCTGGGTCCCTGAAATGAATCTTATCAAGGACACTTGTGACCTACTCCTGGTCACAGCCAGCGGTCAGGCGCTGGTGCATCTGTGACGACATCTGTGGAACCAGCACGAGCTCATTTCCCAAACTGCTTGTTTCTCTGCCTTCCGTGACCCCCGCCTTCATCTCCGCCTCTCTCTGCCCCGTTGTCCCCTCTCTCGGGACCACCGTGTTGGGAGGGCCCTTGGCTGTCTCTGCCCCTCGCGTTCTCCAGCAGTGCACTTTTCCTAAGAAGTGACGTCACTCACACCCCATCAACAGGTGCATCTGTGAGCAGAGCCTGCCCGCTGCTGAGAGACGCTCTTCCCTTCCCTGCACCGCGCCCTCCGGATCGCGGCCCCTGTCTTGGTCTTCCCCACTGAGCTCTCTCGCTCTCCTACCAGCATGTAACACCCCGGGTGTTGCTTCTGGTTTGTCATCTGTCTCCCCACTTGGGTGAAGGGCCGTGAGGCTGGGATTTTATCCTAGGCACCGTGTCCCCACCACCAAGGTGTCCGGCCAGGAGAAGGTGCTCCAGGAGTATCTGCTGAAAGAGCCGCCGTGACAGAACCCTGTCCTGGCCCCGTGCAGGTGAACCTGAAACATCTGGAGAGGTTTCAGCTGGTTTAGGCCAGGCCCTAAAAGTATTTCTTAAAATCGTAGATTACGTAGTAGAGGCTACATTTTTCATCATAAGTTTGATCGCACAGCTGGGCGGTATGCTCCTCTCGGGCCCCACGCACACGGTCACACCTTCCCTCACAGCCTCACGGTGCTCTTACAACACATTTTGTACCGTAAGTTTTTTAAGCAAACCCCTTTTGATCGTTCTTATTATAAATGGCTGAAATGAACATTCTTGTACATAGATCCTTGGTCACTTAACGGGTGGATAGATGACACATAGGCGGATAGATGACAGGATTGAAAGCTGATAGACAGGGGCAGGGAAATAGTGGATTCCCAGCAGCGTAGTTGCCGCATCAAAAGATCGATGTGTTTACGACTGCACGTGTGTGTGTACAAAATTCATTTTTATAACCATTGGCCGAGGGCTGCCTGTCCCTTATAATAAAATACTCAGGTGCCAGGGCCGGGCTGCTTTCCTGATTCATGTGCTGAGTAAATGGGTGTCTCATGCCACCGGCCCTTGAGTAGCAACGCCAGGTCACCGTCCCCAGTGAAGAAGGCAGCCTCCCAGGGAATCCACCATTTTGATTGGCTGTTTCTGGGGCTTCAGGAAACTCTAGAAGATGTCTGGGGGCAAAGGGACAGCACCTAGGGAGATTTGCTGCGGGACATTTGCTTTTCCATCCGCCCTAGAAACCTGAGTCGAGACCTTGACCGCAGGGCGGGGGTAAGGTGTGCACGGTCACTGTGGGGGTGCTTACTCTCTTTGGTGTTGGACCTTCTGAGTCAGTGTTCTGTAGAACCTTTTGTTTTCCTGGGTTTAGAGGAGTTGGCGGGCTGAGCCCAGCGTTCTGGCTTGTGTTTCTTTCCTGCAGGTCCGTGGTCCAAGGTGAGCAAAAACTAGCAGGCATAGCTTTGCCCGGCGGACGTAACTGTACAGCAGGCCGGAAATCTGTCTGCTGTCCTCAGCTGGCGAGTTTTGCTGTTGTAATTGACTGAAAATGTAGTCCTCAGCAGCAACGCCATCTGTGACATTTGGATGGTGGCTCCGGCCTGCTGGGTTGTTGGGACCCAGAAGGGGGCCTGAAGGCTGCCGTTCTTTATGATCTCATAGCCATTGAGGACTCCTTCCAGGCTTCTCAAAAGTCTCTGTTTTCTTTTTCTTTTTCTTTTTTTAATGTTTATTGTTAGAGAGAGAGCATTAGCAGGGGAGGGGCAGAGAGAGAGGGAGAGAGAATCCCAAGCAGGCTCTGTGCCGTCAGCACAGAGCCCGACGTGGAGCTGGATCTCATGAACTGTGAGATCATGACCTGAGCTGAAGTCGAGAGTCAGACGCTTAACTGACTGAGTGCCCCCAAGGGGCCCCAGGAGGCCACTTTTGATTGGTGACTCTGACCCGCGGATACAAGAGGGATAAGGTGATAGGTACAGAGGGGCCAAGTCACTTCCCTGTCTGCATGCCCAAGCTCAGCATCGTGTAGCCACCCAGTAAAGGGCACAGGCGTGGACACGGCCCTGTGGTGGTCTGCTATGTGGACCTCCCTGGGCAGGTGCAGAAACACACCTGTCTGGGGCCCGTCCCCACCGGCTGACGTGACGGAGCGCCCCCTTCGTGCTTGGGATATTGTGCTCAGCCCTGGCTGTGATTGAACCACCCACTGCCTGCCTGTTTTGGATCTTAAATAGCCCTCGAGACAGAGGCTGAGTGGAAAAGGAACAGAGACGCTCCAAACAAGGGCTCTCTGTCATCTTTATAACTTTGCATTCTCTCGGTGACAGTTGACCATGTGATAAGACGCTGGGGGAGCTATGGGGAAAAGGAGGTCACCCTTCATTATTTTCACACCATAGTTATTGTTAAATTTTATTTTGAAATGATTTCAAACCTTTAGAGAAGTTGTACGTCACAATACAAAGAACTCTCATAGATCCTGTTCCCCGATTCCCTAATTGTTCATGTTTTGCCACGTATTAAATTGTTTTCACTGCCCGTATACATAGCGTATATAAAAACATATACGTTACTTATATCACATATACATGTGCAGGTCAGATCAGGTTAGGGGTGCTGACCGCCCGTGCAGTCGAAAATCCGAGTATAACTTTTGGCTCCCCCAGACTTAACCTTGTACAGAGCCTTACTGACAACATGAACCTATCATGAACATGTATTATATACTGTATTCTCACACTCAACTAAGCTAGAGGAAAGAAGACGTGATTGGGAAAGCCATAAGGAAGAGAAATGCATACGCAGTATTGTGCTGTCTTTATACAAAAGAAATTCACGTGTAAGTGGAATCATGCAGTTCAAACCCGTGTTGTTCAAGGGTTAGCTGTGTATGTACTTGGACACCCACATAACTTATTCTCTTCTCTGAACCATTTGAGTCTAATTTGTAGACATCAAGCCCTGTCTTTAGACCTCAGTGTCTCTTTCCAAGGAACAGGGAGCTTAGCCCAGTGTGTTTAACATCGACGAGGCGCGCGTGTCCAATCTGCAGACCTATTCACGTTTCCCGCTTGGCTTTAGAATGTTCACGTCCAGTCTGGAACCACCCTTTGCGATCGCTTGTGTCTCTATCATTTCACCCGGAACGCACCTTAACGCCTTGCCTTGCATGTCTTCTGTGTCCTCGACAGTTCTTGAAGGACCCCCGTGGCTTGTGGGGAGCTTCCATGGAACCCCATAAGGTTGTGTGAAGCTCACAATGTTGGTTTGTCCAGTTGACACTGGGGTCGATCCCTATCGCTCGGCAAAGATAGCGCCTGCGACGTTTCTCCATCGCACAGTTACCGTTCTCTGTAATTAGGAAGTAATCTTCAAAGGAAATTATTGTGAGACCGCGTTAATTTGCTTTTCTCCATCCGTCTTCCCTTGACTGGTTCTGTTGTGTGTTGATGATTCTTGTCCGGTTTTTCCATCATTCTGCATTTATTAGTTGGCGTTCTGCTGTTAGGGATGGTGTGCTTCCTCTTCTCTTACATACATGTGTGTGTGTCAGTAGGGACGCGGTATTATTTTAGTCCACGGCTCACCGTCATTATTACGGGTGTTCATTCAGACTCACATTGCCCCATGGGGGCTGGTTCCTATTTCCTTGGACGTGTGCCCATCAGAGTACTTCCTTGCTTCCTAGGATAAGACGTCCTCTGTCTGCAATCATATGGATATTTGGGACTGGACAGTCCTTCGTTGTGAGAGCCTGTCCTGGGCCTTGCGGGATGCTTAGCGGCATCTCTGGGCTCTACCGACCAGATGCCCACCTGCACATACACACACACACCTGTTGTGACAACCGAAGCGTCTCAGACACTGCCAGAAGTTCCCTGGGGGGGTGCAAAATCTACACCTCCCAGTCCCCACTGGGAACCACTGAGGAAGCCAAGGAGTAACACTTCCTTTAGTGAATTTCATGGTCAGTTGGAGAGTCAATTCTTACAATACATTAGGCAGGAAAAGCCTTATAATGTGCTTTATTTCCTCTAGCAACACAAGGGTAAAGGGATGTTGAGGCTTTTTTTTGTCTATGAAGAATTTATTCTTTTATTACTATTATTTTAAACAAATTCTATTCTTTTAAAGTTTATTTATGTATTTATTTAAAGAGAGAGAGTGAGCACATATGAGTGAAGGAGGGGCAGAGAGAGCACCTAAGCAGGCTCCCCGAGGTCAGCACACAGAGCCCGATGCGGGGTCGAACTCATGAACCGTGAGATTATGACCTGAGCTGAAATCGAGTTGGACGCTTAACCGACTGAGCGCCCCCGGCGCCCTTTGGCTGTGAAGGATTTAGAACATAAGCAGGAGTAGACAGAATAGTGAGATGAACCCCCTGAGCCCCTCACCAGCCCCCACGACCTGTCTGACTCCAGCCACGCCCCGTTGACTGCCCCTGACTATTGTTTGGGACAAGAATCTCACGTAAAAATATCACTTATTTGTAAATATCCTATAATACTTCTGGGTCTGTAAAAGATGAGTGTGTTTTTTTGTTTATTTGGGTTTTGTTTGTTTGTTTGTTTTTTACCAGAACTGTAATCAATCCTAAGTCCTTAATATCCTTAAAAATAGTCCAGATCGGATCAGAAGTGCATTCACACCACGGTCCCGGTGTCCCTGAAAGACGGTGCCGTCTGTGTGCTCCCACCCTGGCACAGCTCTGGACGGAGGGTCCCAGCCCTGGCTACACTGCAGGCTCCGGCTTGACATTCACGCTGCCGTAGCCCCAGCAGAGCCTGGGACAGGTCACCCCCAGCCCCACCCCCCCATGGCAGGTGGACCCGGCTGGGTGCAGGGGGTCCCTTGTTAGGCACCTGCCTTCCTCCCCGTGCGCTTCAGGTTCTTTGCAAAACAAATTCCTAATTACTAATTTCAGCTACCACGTGAGCGAGTTTTTGGAGCAGAAGTTCCGGGCCTACGCTTTCCGGGTCGGCACTGCAGAGGCCTTGATCCTGGGCTCACACGAAGGGTGATCTTTTAGGCATGCAGTGGCCCCCGGAAGGAGAAGACAAGCCAGGCGGCTTACTGAGGGTTGTATGCCACGCCGGGGAGTTTTATGCATCATCCTGCGGGCCACTCGGCATAAGCCTGTGCGACGGTCCAACCGTCCCCCTGCTTTGGCAGTGAGGGTGTTTATGGTCAGGATAGGGTGGGTCATGCAGTAAGGAGGGGAGAGGGTCTGACTCCAGGACAGGCAGGTTCTAAAGTTCATGTTCTCACTGGGGAGCCAGAAAGTCTGTACCTAACTGATGTTTCCAGACAGCTTGGGGAGTGAAGAGTGGGCAATGGGGCAAATGCGGATATCCCGGGAGCGGAGTCTGCACAATGTGCTTGATAACAAATAACTGTTTTTTGTTTTTTAGTGTTTGTTTTTTTTGGGGGGGGGGGGAGGGAGGGGCAGAGAGAGAAGGACAGAGGGTCTGAAGCAAGCTCTCCACTGTTAGCACAGAGCCCCAACGTGGGGCTTGAACCCACGAACCATGAGATCATGACCTGAGCCAGAGTCAGATGCTTAACAGACTGAGCCACCCAGGCGCCCCACTGATAACTGTTTCTTAAGTGGGGCAGCTAAGCGGATTTGCACATCGTCCCGTTCTGTTCCCTGACAAATTCAGTTTTAGGGACTAGTATTCTACCAAACACGCGGTCCGTCCTCTCCCTGTTGGAAGTGTTTCCGTTATTAGAGATGTATTTTTTTTTAATTTTTTTTACGTTTATTTATTTTTGAGACAGAGAGAGACAGAGCATGAACGGGGGAGGGTCAGAGAGAGGGAGACACAGAATCTGAAACAGGCTCCAGGCTCTGAGCTGTCAGCACAGAGCCCAACACGGGGCCCGAACTCACGGACCGCAAGATCATGACCTGAGCCGAAGTCAGCCGCCCAACCGACTGAGCCACCCAGGCGCCCCGAGATGTATTTTAATAAAGACTGACGTCTAGCAATTTATCCTGAGAAAATAAGCGCACACACTAAGACCACATAGAAAGATGTGCCAAGCCTCGAAACCATCCATGTGGACAGCCGTCAGGACAGCACTGCGTTCCTTACGACCACGTGGGCAAACACCTCGCAGGCATTAAAACATCAAAGAAGCGTCGTGCCTGGGAGATACTTATGATGTAATCTGAAGCCACACAAGCCCGATTGCAAAACTCTACGTCCTGTGATCCTAAATGTGTCAGTGTGTCTATTTATAAGTACGCGTGCAAACGAATACCAGAAGGGCATACTCTAGAATTGTAATGGATCTGGGAACTGTCACGGGTTGTCAGTTTTTTTTCCTTTGCCCCTTAAGTGTATTTTCAAGCATTACAATGAAAACTTATTTTTTAATTAAAAACCATTTTTTAATATTCATTTATTTTTGAGATAGAGCACGAGGGAGCGAGCAGGGAAGGGGCAGAGGGAGACAGACAGACACAGAACCCGAAGCAGGCTCCAGGCTCCGAGTTGTCAGCACAGAGCCCGACACGGGGCTTGAACTCATGAACTGTGAGACCATGACTCGAGTGTAAGTTGGACGTTTAACCGACTGAGCCACCCAGGCTCCCTGAAAACTTATTTTTATAATAAAAAAAAAACTGACGTGTCTGTGTTTGTCCGTGCGTGTGTGTATGTGTCACGTTACGTGGCCCTGCCCCTCCCCGCTTCACACATCCCGGGAGCCACCGGCATCGTCCTTGCATGCAGGACAGAGAGGACTCCACTCCTCTTCCCTTCAAGTTGTAACTGAACCGCCCCTCACGGCTGTGTCCCCGCAGCTCTGCGCTGCAGTGGGGACAGGCGGCCAGGGCACCAGTCATGGCTGCAGGGACTTGCATTCCATCTACACCCATGATTCCTGGTCCTGGAAACCAGAGGGGAGCCTTGCAGACAAGGAGGGCTGCCGTGGGGCTGACGGAAGGTCTGAAGAGTCACCAGCAAATCCATTGCTGCAGAGTGGAGGTCACAGCTGGACGTTTCCTGACCGGGAAGAAGGGCCGGTGGGGCGGAAATCTTCTCTTCCCCATGGCTCCCTCGGCCAGCGGAGGAGCAAGTGGGCAGGGCAGAACCAAGACTGATGAAAGAGCCGTGGCTGTGGCCCAGGAGCCCCTGGGGGGGGGGGGGAGGAGAGGTGGGCAGACGTTCCCATGGCAACAGCAACAGGGCCTCCTGATTGGCAGGGACCCGGTGGGAGCCCTTATGTATAGCCTGGCGCACTAGGTGGTGCCACCACCCTGTTCCATGCGTGCGGGGACACTGAGGCCCAGAGACCACACGGCATCTTTGCTCGGCTCCAAACAGCTGGGATCTCCTTCGCTGTCTTCAGTCCACTGAAGGAAGATTCAGCTGTTGTTGTTTTTATGCTTATTTATTTATTTTTTGAGACAGAGAGGAAGAGAGCAAGCTGGGGAGGGGCAGAGAGAGAGAGGGAGACAGAATCCCAAGCAGGCTCTGGGCTGTCAGCACAGAGCCCAGCGCAGGGCTCAGACTCACGAACCTTGAGATCACGATCTGAGCCGAAACCAGGAGTCAGACACTCCACCGACTGAGCCACCTGGGCGCCCCCACTCTTTTTTAGAATAGCTTTTATTTCGATGTTGGGTAAAATGATACCAGTTTATAAAACTGTCTTTGTCAAAGTAGTAGGCTATACCTAACCATTCTAGAAAAAAAAAATACAGATGGGCAAGTCAAAATTGATTTTTCCAAATGGATCTGTCTGGTATGAAACAGGCATTAAAGGCTGTGGGTAGGCCGTCTGTGCTTTGAATCTCGTCACCAGCTTCCTAAGCTGGTGACAGCCATCCAGTGAGGGGGGGAAAGGGGCACTGGGAGGCTCTGAAATCTGTGGTTGACTTTCAAGAACTATGTTGTGAGTTATTTTTAGAATTTTAGCTCCTTTAGAAAGGATTGGTAAGGACTCAATATATTTTCATTGAAACTTTGAAGTCAGCAGGCTATAAGGCAAATTCTTTCTCCTTTTTTTAAAAGTTTGTTTATTTTGCGAGAGAGAGAGAGAGAGCAGGGGAGGGCAGAGAGAGAGAGAGAGAATCCCAAGCATGCTCCACACTGTCAGTGCAGAGCCCGACGTGGGGCTTGAACTCAGGAACCGTGAGGTGAAACCAAGAGTTGGATGCTTAACTGACTGAGCCTCCCCGGTGCCCCAGGGAAAATTTCTTTAAAAGTAAGTTTGACTCCATGTAATTCAACAGGATGATTATTACCATGAATAGAGTCATATAATTACATAGAGCCATTTCCGTTATCATACCTTATATATCTCAAAGTAGCGCCATTAATTTAGAACAGAACAGGAAAAAATCGTTAGATTTACATTAGTTTTCACTAAAATTCGTCCAGCCTAACCCTGGTTCTGCCCGCGTCTGAACTACATTTAATTTCCCCCAAAGTCACTACCACTGCCCAGTTTGGGGGCTTCGGGCACACCAGAATCAAAAGCCTTTTCACGTAGCGCCTCGGGAGCCACGGATCCCTCCCGACAGGGAGGTCTCCAGCGCTGGGAAGCATCTTGTGGGCAGACAAGCAAAAGCAAACAGAGCAGGTGTCCCGGGTTCAGATCCTGACTCCAGCAGCTTCCGCTCACTTGATGCAGGGAAGCCGTTCTGCATTACTGATCATCAACTTGACTCTTCATGAGTGTTTACCTCTCAGTATTTACAAGACACTTCAGGAGTTTCCGAAAACCGCAGCTTACGTCCTCGTTTTGAAAAATGCGTTGAAACTGGACCCGGAAGGGCTTTGAGCTGAGAAGTCAGTTGATGGAAGGCAAAGCTGGCCTGAGCTCCTGGCTCAGAGCCCTTTTCTCTCTAGTCTCTTGGTTTCTGTACCAGAGTTTGCCCCTCATCCCCCTACCCCGGCTCTGCTCAGCCCATGCATCCCGAAGAGGGTGACCTTCCAGGGACATCCCACACTGTGGCCAGTTCTGGGGGCAGAAAGCGGAACGTACCCCAGTTTCTATTTTCCCCAGGTGGTCTGGGCCAAAGCGAAGAGGTCTTGTGAACTCAGTAGGAGACTCTGAGTCTGTAAGTCAGCCAGCAAGTTGCACCCCGTGCGTGACGTGGGAGCGAGATTGACAGCAGGGAGGTGACCCCCACAGCCTACCTGCTGGGTCCCCGGGGCCAGAAGCCAGGTTCCCTAGGGTGCATATGGGGGCCATGAAGATGTCATCATGCGCTCAGACTCCTTCCTTTTAGTTTGCCTCTCGCTCTGTGCAGGGAACATATAGAAGGCGACAGCAGGGCTCTGGGAACACCGGAATGTTCTATTACCGCTTCGGGGCTTTGATCCCAGCTTCAACGCCTAAGAGTCAGAGGCTGTGTGGCCTGACAAAGCTTTCCTGCCCCCACTATCTCTGCAAAGAAGATGCCTCATGCTGGTGACGTCATTATGCCCTCTTTCATGTTAGTGTTTTATTTTTTTTTATTTTTTATTTTTTTTTATTTTTTCAACGTTTTTTATTTATTTTGGGGACAGAGAAAGACAGAGCATGAACGGGGGAGGGGCAGAGAGAGAGGGAGACACACAGAATTGGAAACAGGCTCCAGGCTCCGAGCCATCAGCCCAGAGCCTGACGCGGGGCTCGAACTCACAGACCGCGAGATGGTGACCTGGCTGAAGTCGGACGCTTAACCGACTGCGCCACCCAGGCGCCCCGAGTGTTTTATTTTTAAAAGCAATGAGCTACCTAGTCTCTTTTGCAGCGGAGACGAGAACATTGAGGATTCAGGGGTTGGCTTTTCCTGCAGTTTACCTGGTCATGAAGTTTCCTTTTCCAGCCAGATTCACAAGCCGGGGTCAGGGCCCAGGTGTCTGCAGCCTTTAGACGGAGCCTGCCTCAATTGCGACTCTGTTTTCAGCGTCAGCAGCCCCCCCCCCCCGGGGGGGGGGGGGGGGCAGGGGGCTGAGACCTTTCCCAGGAAGGGGGGCTCTTGTCAGCCTGAGCCAGGCGTCCACTGTGAAGTCAGTGATACTTGAGAATCCCCATTTCACAGATGAGGAGACTGAGGCCGGGTGGGGGGGCGGTCACTGTGCACAGCTCGTTAGTTCCACAGCTAGTTAGCAACGAAGCCGGATTGCAGCCTGGTGGTTCCAGAGCACCCCGACCCCCCTTTGCCAAGGGAGGTTGTAAATGATGCTTTCACATCCTTTATTGAGCACTGTGCTTTTCACTTGTGATTGACTCTCCGAGCAGTGGCCATGGCACAGAGAGGAATGTGAGTCTCAGCTAGTGAATACCCTGTCTGAGGTCACAGAGCCAGGAAGTGGCTGAACCAGGCAGCCACGGTGGGGCTGTGCTCCAAGTTCACCCCCATCCTGGCATTGCCCACCTGGACAGGCTGTGCCCAGGAAACCCGAGAAACTTCTGTATCCCGCCCCGTGTGAGATGCTCGAACCCATCTCGGGAGCCTCAGCCTGCTCCCCGGAGCCCTTGACCCAGGCCTGTGCACTGAGGGCTTATTTGCTTCTAGAAGCAGCCCCAGCACGGTCCAGGTGGTGACTGGAGAGTGTTTGCCGCGGCGCAAGAGGCCCCTTCAGCTGCTGGCTTTAGAAGCCATGGTGTTAGGCGGCTGGCTGTTGCACGCTTTTCTTTGTGCCTTGGTATTCGCCGAAAGTGCTCTCACACCCAGCTCCAAACATGTGCCCAGTGGGAGGTTGCTGGGACGTCCAGTGGCATTCTTGCGCTTTCGGTCTCGGGGGTTTATTCTGTCTGTGGTCCCCGGGCTCTGGTGTGTTTGAGAGGTGGCTGGGGCGTGCCCTGTCAGGGTGGAATGGGCAACCTGGGATTCAAGATCCTGTCACTGGACCACTGTCTCTTTGTCCCTGCCGCAGGCCTGCCTGTCCCAGGCCTGCCAGCAGACCTTCTCTGGGATTCTGAAAGTCGTGGAGTTGGCCATGTGACAAAGCACATCTTAGCTTTTAATACTGAGTCTATATATCAATCTCCGAGGAAGGGGGTAAGGGGGAGGTTGGCCATGGAGCAGTAGAGAGAAGACGAATGAGTTTAAAGAAAAATACATTCGGGGGGCTCCTGGAGGCTCAGGTGGTTAAGCCTCCGACTTTGGCTCACAGTTCATGAGTTCGAGCCCCGCGTCGGGCTCTGTGCTGACAGCTCAGAGCCTGGCGCCTGCTTCAGATTCTGTGTCTCCCTCTCTCTCTGCCCCTTCCCCACCTCAAAAATAAATAAACATTTAAAAAAAGAAAAGAAAAATGCATTTGGGCTGGAAAAATTAAAAACTAAGGCCATCCCTGTTTTCGGCCAGGAAAATTGATAAACAGACTTGAACATAATTGGGATTTTCTAGAGAAGCTGATGTTGATAGTAATTGCAGAGAAACTCTGGCACTGAGGAAAGAGGTTTATGCCCCAGCTGGTTGTGGCTGTTGCAGAGCTTGTCCAGAGGACTTAGGGGCAGTGCAATTAGCATATTTATAGGGGATTGAATGGATCCATTTGTATTTTCTAAATTGTTTATGTTAATGTGTTTGTTTTTTTTTTAATTTGACCTATAGACAAAGCCATGTTTTCTTTGTTTAAATTAAAAGTTGTTTTTATGGGCTCCGTCATGTCAGCTGTATTTGCATATTTCATTTGTCCCGTGGAAGTGTAACTTCTGTTGAGTGAAATGTGAACCTCAGAAAGGAGGTGAGTAGATTTCCTTCGTGTGCCTTGCTAGCTTGTCCCTCAGTCCCGATTGGCTCCCCACTGGGGATTTCTCTGGGGTGGCCCAGAGGTGGCAAGCAAGGTGGTGTCCCCAGGGAGCCCTGCCTCCCGGCTGACCCAGCCTCCCCTCCTGGTGAGTGAGCTTCTGGAGGGCTGGGGACAGCCCTCTTGAGACCTTGCAATCCCTGTTCTGGCTCCTGCGTTTACCCCCTTGTAACAGGGACTTGACCCCACGCACGCGTCCTGTCCTGCCGGACAGAATTTGCACTTGGGAAAAAGGACAGAGAAGGAGCAAGAGAGTGGCAGCCACTTTGTCAGGACCAGCTGACATTCAGAGACCACGGTGGGGGTGGGGGAGGGGCAGGCTCCTGCTCCAAAGTTGCAAGGGCCTCAGAGTTGGCGGGACTCACATTTCTGAGACTTGGCAGACAGGCCGGGATTCAGGGAACACGCGCGCTCCGGCTCTGGGCGTCCTGCATATCGTCTCACTGTCATGGGAAAACAGGAGCAGGGCTCTCTCTGGCTCACTGGCCTGAACGTCCTGCGTCCTCCTCACCGGCACTAAAGTGGGGAGCCCGTTGGGGGGCGATTGATTGCATCAGGCTCAGACAGGGACCTGATTGGTGTGCCCAGCGTGGCTTGATTCACTACCTGGAGGACTGAGCTGGAGGCAGCTTGGCAGGAGCCCGCCCTCCCGCCCAGAGACAGTCCCCCAGCTCCCCTGCACGGCCAGCCATCGGTGGGACAGCCCTGGAAGGGCCCAGCCGGCCCGGGACAAACTCCCTTTCAGGACACAATCTCAATTTAAAATGCCATCTTGTTCCTCCGACTGCTTTTTTCATGCCGTTGAGGTAAGATTTTGTTTTGAAGCATCACCTGTTTCCCCAGAGGTTGGATCCCTATCCCTGCCGGTCTGCAGCTGGGGCAGAGGATATTTACGACCCTGGGCATTTCCGCCGGACTGTCCCTTTGCCATGGAGCTATTCATTTGTAGCGGCTTCGAACAGTACCTGCCTGGCTGGCAGTTTTGTAGGGGGAAGGGGACAAAGAATTTTCTGACCGGGTTCCGACTGTGTGCCCTTCTGTTTCGGATTTTGAATTGCAACATTTTCACGTTAATTTCTGTCAACACTTCCTGAGCCTTAGGAATATGACTTAGGCGACGTGTGACCGGGGGTTGGCCGCTGCGCCCCAGACGCTGCGGGTGGACAGCAGGTGGCGTCATCAAAAGTTAGGCTTTGGGATGCTGCGTTTATATTTGCAGTTGGTTCACCCATGGAATGTCTCACCCTGAGACCATCAGCAGTATTTGAAATGAGTGCTGATGCTCCCTAACACCAGTGCTTGAGAAACACTCAGGCTTGGCCGCCTGCTGGGTCTCCTGTGAGGTGTCCTGGCATTTTAAGAATTTCCTGCTGTGACCTTACATGCCCTGCCCCTCCTAGTTGGGGCTGTTGTGAACACGTGCCCTGCCCCTGCAAAGTTGGGGGGAGGGGCGAACACGTGCCCTGCCCCTCCCAGGTTGGCAGGGGGCGCATTTGACAGGTGGCCCTCCAGGCACACTGTCGCGGGTGGCTACCCGCTGCTCCGAAGGACAGTTATACATGTGTTGGAACACTGCTGTTCTTACCTTTCCTGTTTTACTTTGGTCCAGGTTTTCCTCCTTGAAAAGCCGAGCTGTTCCTCTGTAAGCGTCCCCTTTGTCTGTTGCAGGATGTTAAAATCTTTAGCGAAGATGGGACAAGCAAAGTGGTGGAGATTCTGGCAGACATGACGGCCAGAGACCTGTGCCAGCTGCTGGTTTACAGAAGTCACTGTGTGGACGACAACAGCTGGACACTAGTGGAGCACCACCCGCATCTGGGACTAGGTAGGGAGCACCCTGGAGTGCCCGCCGTGCGGTCAGACGAAGCTAGCTGTGTCCCCCCCACCCCCAGCGCCCCTGCCAGTCCGGCGAGCTGTCTGTCTGCCATCTCCTGTCCCCCCAGCGCCCCTGCCGGTCCGGCGAGCCGTCTGTGTGCCGTCCCTTGTCCCACTGCACCCCTGCCTGTATGGCGAGCCCTCTGTGTGTGGTCTCTGCCCCACTGCACCCCTGCTGGTCCGGTGAGCCGTCTGCATGTGCCCTTCCTTGTCCCACTGCACCCCTGGCAGTATGGTGAGCCGTCTGTGTGCCGTCCCTTGTCCCGCTGCACCCCTGCCAGTATGGCGAGCTGTCTGTATGCTGTCTCTGCCCCACTGCACCCCTGCCGGTCTGGTGAGCCATCTGTGTGCCGTCCCTTGTCCCACTGCACCCCTGCCAGTATGGCGAGCCGTCTGTGTGCGGTCTCTGCCCCACTGCACCCCTGCCGGTCTGGTGAGCCGTCTGTGTGCCGTCCCTTGTCCCACTGCACCCCTGCCAGTATAGCGAGCCGTCTGTGTGCGGTCCCCTGCCCCACTGCACCCCTGCTGGTCCAGCAAGTCGTTGGTGTGCTGTCCTTTGTCCCACTGCAAGCCGTCTGTGTGCCGTCCCCTGCCACACTGCCGTCCCCTGCCGGTATGGCGAGCTGTCTGCGTGTGGTCCCCTGCCCCCCCAGCACCCCTGCCAGTCCATTGAGCCATCTGCATGCCGTCCCCTGCCCCACTGCGCCCCTGCCGGTCTGGCGAGCTGTCTGTGTGCTGCCCTTACCAACCACTGCCTATCTGTTTCTCCAGACATTCCACCATCCTGCCTTGCAGCCCTCCCCCACCTGATGCTTTCAGAACCTTACTCTGGGATGGTGGAAGCAGCCTCTCCCAGGGGCTCAGACACAGCAAAACGGGTCTCTCTGTGCTTTAGCTGCACACCTGTGGTCTGGGAAGTGCAGCCAGCGGGGGAGGGGGCCTTGGGGGAGCCTGCCCCCTGCACGCTCCTGGCATTGCTGTGCAGAGAGCAGTTCCTCTAGCTCCCGGGAGTGGGGGGCCGCGGTGGTGACTGCCTACAGGTGGGCGCGGGAGACCCAGGGGAATCCAGGGGACTCTGCACATCACAAAGTAGCCGGATCCAAGTTGGAATGTTACAGTGCATTTCTGAGCTGGTTCGCAATGTTTGCACCGAGTGCAGGCAGGCTCGCTCACGTGTAGTGTGGAGACAGCGCGGGAGTATTTTGAAATACATACTCTGTACAGAGCTCACTGAGGTTTTGGGTGTGGTGGACTTCTTGCTCAGATGGTCTGTTGCAGGTAACGAAGCTTTTCGGACTTCCATTTAAACTCTTATTAGATAAAGGGCGGTCCTTGAAAAATCATGGGCACATATGTCAGACCAGAATTTTTGTCTAAATCAGCAACTGTATGCCTTCCGTGTGTTGAAGGAGAGAAAAACGACACAGATCGTCAAGTTCTTCCCGTGGCTCTAAACTTTCTTTCTGGAAGATTAATAAGCCAAATGTACTTGTTTTATTTTTTAAAGTTTATTTTGAGAGAGACAGAGAGAAAAAAAGAGAGAGCGCAAGCAGGGGAGGGGCAGAGAACGCGGGGCAGACAGAATCACAAGCAGGTTCTGCACTGTCAGTGCGGAGCCTGGCACGGGGCTCAAACCCACAAACCGTGAGATCATGACCTGAGCCGATATCAAGAGTCGGGTGCTTAACCGACTGAGCCACCCAGGCACCTCTAATAAATCAAATTTAACCTTCTAAGTCTGGAATGTTCCTGTAAATGAACAGTGTTCTTTGAAATGACACTGTACAATCCAAGCCTAGATGATGCTGAGTAAATTTGAGTTGGCGTTGTTTTACATCACTATGTTTTAGCCCCACCAATGTGCATCTCATAAGGATGCTCTCTGATTTCTTTCCCGTTTCTGCCGATCTTTAGTGCACTTTGGACACCAGCTGAAACTTTCTCTGTCATCTCTGGCAGCCTCCTCCCGCCAGGGGCCTTCACTGGTAACACGATGCAGCCGGTGACACCGTCATCAGGCTCCAGTGTGAGACATCCATGCAAGGATCCCACAGGGGTCTGATAGGGCCACCAGAAGCATCTATAGACACACAAGTAACGTGGAAAGTAAACAGTACTTGGAACCCTGCAGTGTGTATGTCCACATGCACACGCGCACACACATGGAATTAACTTTAAAAACACGTCTGTGTAGTCGGACCCAAATATGAATACTGTTGAAAGCCCATTCCAAAGTCTGAATGCTCGTAATTTGAAAGGATTTGTAGGGGCACCTGGGTGGCTCAGTCGGCTAAGCGTCCGACTTTGGCTCAGGTCATGGTCTTGTGGTCCGTGAGTTCGAGCCCCCCAACAAGCTCTGTGCTGACAGCTCAGAGCCTGCTTAGGATCCTCTGTCCCCCTTGCTCTCTCTCTGCCCCTCTCCCACTGTTTCCCTCTCTCTCTCTCTCTCTCTCTCTCTCTCTCTCTCTCTCAAAAATAAATATTTTTTAAAAATTAAAAAAAGCAGCTGGGGTGCCTGGGTGGCTCAGTTGGTTGAGCGTCCTACTTTGTCTCGGGTTATGATTTCATGGTTCGTGAGTTCGAGCCCCGCGTCGGGCTCTGTGGTGACAGCTCGGAGCCTGGAGCCTGTTTCAGATTCCGTGTCTCCCTCTCTCTCTGCTCCTCCCCTGCTCATGCTCTGTCTCTCAAAAATAAATAAATGTTAAAAAAATTTTTTTAAAAAGAAAACATGGTTTTCTTTTTTTTTCTTATCATGTATTGAGAGAGAGAATGACTGGGGGAAGGGAGAGAGAATCCCAAGCAGGCTCCGGGCCGTCTGCACAGAGCCTGATGCAGGTCTCGAACTCACGAACCGTGAGATCATGACCTGAGCTGAAATCGAGAGTTGGCTCTTAACCCACTGAGCCTCCCAGGCGCCCCTAGAAAAAGTGGTTTTCTAAATGCCTGTATGTGGCTGCGGCCCTTGGTGGCCCCTGAGCCAGGGCCAGCCATCCAGTGTTGGCAGGGGCATCATACTCGGGGGTGGGGGTGGGAGTAGCAGGTGCAGTGGCTGCACGCTGGTACCCAGCAGGGATCTGGCTGGATTTCGCTGTTCTGAGCCATGCTCATACCACAGCCAGGTCAGTGCCTTTCCTACACCCTGGTGTCTGTTCCTGAAGTCACTTAGGACTCAAGGTAACGGTTTGAAAACCTGGGGAGGAGCCCTCACCGTGGGGGGGCAGAGCCCTTCATGATGGGTGATCTCGGGGAAGCCCGTTCTGTGTCTCAGGACTCCCAGCTCCAGCGAGCCCCTCCCTGCATGTGAACTCTTCATGTCTTAGCTTCCCCCCCGCAAGTCCTGCCTGTTGGACGTGTTGTGGCTTCGGTATTATGTGTAGAGCTCTCAGCCTTGCGAACACTGTCCCTGACCAAGGCCACTCAACAGCGGCCAAGTCCAGCTAGAGGGGGCCGGTGCCGGGCAGTTGTTTTGGAAGGCACCGCCAGGCCGTCTGCCCTGAGCTGGTGAGCTGCAGGTGTCCAGATGTCACATGCAACGGATGCAGGGAGATTTAACAGCCAGCCTGCAGCTGTATTATCGAGTAAACTATTTCTCAGTCATTTTTTTATGTGTTTATTTATTAGAGCAGGGGAGGGGCAGAGAGGGGGGCAGATGGCCGACCTGAAGCGGGCTCCGTGCTGACAGTAGAGAGACCGATGCGGGGCTTGATCTCTCCAACTGTGAGATCACGACCCGAGCTGAAGTCGGATGCTTAACCAACTGAGCCACAAACTGTTTTTGAAAGGAAGTTTATAAAACTGGAACTGGGGCATGCAAAACGGCAGCTTGGCGTCCCTGTGGCATTAAGAATGTGACTTCGGGTAAACCGCATCCCTGGGAGGGACTCTCGCACCCAGGCCCTGAGTGACCACAGACATCAGGACAGATACGACCAGGAGAGCCTGGACCTTACACACGCACAGGGAGGAGAAGACCGCTTCTGTGAATTTCAGGGATTTGGGGGTTTCTTTTGTTGCGCGAGTCAGGTGAAAGCCCTCCAGGAAAAAGCACGAGCTCTGTCTTTGCGTTGTTGACAGCTTCATGCTTGTATCTGGCCAGGCAGGAAAGGTGTGGCAGTCACCCTTTGGAGGCATCAGCCACAACAAGGGCGCTGACATCTGGATGTGGGGACAGGTGTCGAAGGAGAATCCACAGGCATATTCAGCCCTTGGTGCTCAGAAGGGCCTTCGAGGGCCCATCTTTCCCATCTCTGTCTCCTTGTGGTTACATCGCGAAGGTACCACAATGATGTACTTTCCCCACTGAAATCCGTATGTAGAAGGAAGGCGTCTTATGGGGCATATCCAGCATTGGGGGCTGTTTTCTGTGTTATCTCCCTAGTGACTTTGCACCCCCTGAGTCCTGCAGAGCCCCAGGCAACTCTGCTGTCTGGGGTGGGTGGGCTATGCCAGCTGTGGGCACAGAAGCGGGGCAGCGAGGAGGATGGTGACACCAGCCAGGGCGGGAGGCTCAGGCTTCTGCTAAGGAGTCACGTGTCCATGGCACATCTTAAGGCACATCTTACTTCTGTAGTAGGATCTGCCTTTTTGAGTTGCCTGGTCTCTAAATACTTTTCATGTGGAGTAGGGGGGTGGTGTGGATGCTGGATTTAGTGTCAGCTGTTCGAAAAAGACTTGAATCTCCTCTGAGGAATGTCTGACTCTTCCATTTGCACAAAAAATCCTTTGACGTGGGGACGCCTGGGTGGCTCAGTCGGTTAAGCCTCCGACTTCGGCTCAGGTCATGATCTCTCACGGTTCATGGGTTCGGGCCCCGTGTCGGGATCTGTGCTGACAGCTCAGAGCCTGGAGCCTGCTTCCGATTCTGGGTCTCCCTCTCTCTCTGCCCCTCTTCCACTCACTCTCTGTCTCTCTCAAAAATAAACAAACATTAAAAAAAAACAAACAAAAAATCCTGTGGGGGCGCTCTGTTGAAACTTGGCTTTCCAATTTTATTTAAGGCCATTATGATTGTATGAAGTTTATAGATGGCAGTGTGATTAATAGAATCCCGTGACGTGGTTTGAAAACACCTGTTTTTAGAATCAAGGTGAAAGTCAGAACTGTAGCAGAGGGGTTTGAACTGATGTTGTTGTGGCGGCTTTTTGACAGCTGGGAACACCGGCATGTGGACATCCAGCGGCGGACGGAGGAGGCCAGATGGCTCTTGGGTCTCTGAGAAGGGGGTCACACGCAGTCTTCCTAGCCCCCGCGGTCCCAGGGCTCTGGGCGCCTGCCCTGCAGGCTGGAGAAGGGAAACCTTTGTTTTCACCTGTGGGTGCCCAAGCCCCGCTGGTGGCACCAGAGTGACCCAGAGAGGCACGTCCCCTTCAGTGCACACGGGGTCTCTTCTCCCCTCATCCCGGCTGCCCTGGGCCCCACCACCGAGGATGCAGCCCAGTCTGTGTGCAGCTTTCCCGGGATCTTGCCCTGGTGGGATGCGGGGAGGCAGAAAGAGGCTGTCGGGGAGGACAGGAGCCTGTGCGTGTGTGTGTCCACGTGTCTGTTTGTGCACGTGTGCCCCTTAGAGCTGCTGCCTCCCCACTGCTCCTCCCGGGCGTCTTCACGACTCTGCAGACAAAATGCTTTTGCTTTGGATCTCGGCATCGGTCTTGTCCTCCCTCAGATAGCCACGGCCCTGCTTTTCTATCTTTCCTTATTTTACCTTGTAAAACATTCCGATTCTCTAAACCTGTCTTCAGCCGATTTGGGGTGGTTGTTTCTTTTGTCCCTGTCACTACAGTAATGGTTTTTTCCGCCCAAACTTCGAAACAGAAGTCACTAATTTGTTTTGTACCAGAAAAATCCGTTTTAAGTGGATGCCAATCTGAGCCAATCCCTTTTTTTTTTAAAGTACACATAGTGGTTGTGATTGCACGCTCCAGCCGGGCGTTGTTACGTCATAGTGGAGGCTGAGTGTGCCCCTGTGGGCCCATCTCCGGCAGCTACCACGGGCTCGAACCTGTACACGGACGGGTTCTTCCACATTTGACTCAGAAACGCTCTGACTCCAGACTTCATCCTTCCTGCAAGGGGAGACTTTTCTCAGGACCGTGGGAAAGGAGGAGGGCGCTTTGGAGGACCCGCGTACCCCTTTGGTGTCATTTAGTAGCATCTCGTGCTCTGCCATTGTGGCATCGATTCACGCCTCAAGGCTGCCGTGGATTTGCTCTGTTACATGTCCCATTAGTTTCGTACGGTTGGTTTCCTGTCTTAGGAGACACGTGGGGGCCGGGGTGACCACCATCGGGACAGGACGGTGCCGCGTGCGGTTCTCTGTGCGCCACGTGGAATCAGTGTCCACGAGGGAAGTACCTTTCCAGGTTGATAACGCTGCAACGTCAGGCGGTCTGAAGTGCGTGTGTGTGTGCATGTGCGCGTGTGCTTACGCACCTGGGCGCACGCTGTGTAGGATGTGTTTTCCTCCCCAGCCTAATAATATAATCTCGTCTCTGAGATCAGCTCCGGGATGTGGTTCAGTAGCATGGGCTTCAGCCTTCAAGGGAAGTGGGTTCGGACAGACTGTCTGATGGCGGTAGGTCCCCTCCTGCGTGTTCTTACCCGACGTCGTATCTGCCCACCGAGCTTCATGACATCGAAAGCATTGCTATCCTTCTGCTTTGTGCCTCCCCTACCCCACCCTCCTCCAGTCCCTCCTGCCATTCCTGGTCTCTGGGTGTTCTTTCTCCCAGTTATTATAGTCCACGTTCTTTACGAGGGTTGAAATTTCCTGACTTAAGGGCAACGTTGTCACTAGGGTCTTCATAGACTGTCTCAACTCTCGCTGACGCCAATTTGAGAAGAAATATATAAAAGGACTGACTTGACCCCTCACGCTGTACCTACCTGAGGACCTCTTGTGCACCTGGCAGTGCATTAAAGAGAGATTTAAGTATTTTTTTAAATGTTTGTTTATTTTTGAGAGAGAGGGAGAGCTCGAGCGGGGGAGGGGCAGAGAGTGAGGGAGACAGAGGACCCGAAGCGGGCTCTGTGCTGACAGCAGCGAGCCCGATGCGGGGCTCAAACTCCCACACTGCAAGATCATGACCTGAGCCGAAGTGGGACGTGTAAGCGACTGAGCTCCCCAGGTGCCCCACAGAGAGATCTAAACTTCATTTAGTCCTGGACTTCCTTGCTCACAGTGCGGGAAGGGGAACAGGACGGTAATGAGACTTCGTAATTGGTGGTCAAGCCAGCTCCCAGCTTATGCCTGTTTCGTCTCACGTTTTTCCTCTGCAGAGAGATACCTGGAAGACCACGAGCTGGTGGTCCAGGTGGAGAGCACCCTGGCAAGTGACAGCAAATTTTTATTTAGGAAGAATTACGCAAAATACGAGTTTTTCAAAAATCCTACGGTGAGTGTCTTCTCTTCGGGTCCGGGGTCTGGGACTCGTGAAATCTTGTGGCTGATGCTTGGGATTGACAGCAGCCGCTGCTACAGGGGTAGCAGATGGGTTTGGGAATCCGAGTGGCTATTTCACGGAGCAATCCACACCCTACACTTCATCTCTGGTGCTCTAGCTACATGCCTGTGTACTGGCTGGAGGGAACCGGCGCCTTCCTCCACGGTAACAGAGGGAAAGGGGGTGAGCCTCCCTGGGTCGGGAGAGACGAGACGCCGCTTTTCAGCTAGAGCAAAAGTTCATGGTTAGATTGGAGCCAATCGGTGAAATACGTAGCATAATAAAAACTCAATGCTCTCCGCAAACAGCAAACACTGCCGTGTGGTTTGTGGAGGAATGCATTTCCAGGCATACTGGGCTGGTCTCCTCCATCTTTCTTTCCTTTTTATTGGGGGCGGGGCAGGGGGCACTAGTCCCGTGAGGTATCAGCACCGGGAGACCCGTGCCTGCCACAGCATGTGCTCCCGTCCCGAGTCACCAGGCCGAGCAGCCGTGACTCGGGCAGAAGACCCACCGTCCGTTTCTGGCTCAGGTGGTTTAGATGCTTTTTTTTGTTTGAAAGTTAGAAATTTGGTAACTAATTCTGCATAATGCACCAGAAGAGACTTTGTCGCGTCGCCGTGTTCCTCTGTGAGTTCCGAGGTCTCTGTCTTATGACGCGCACTGAGTTCCACTGTGTGGTGGCCCTTCTCCACGGTGTGCGCTGTGAGGCAGGAGTCCACGTTGAACATGACGGATACTCCACAATCCCGAACTCACCATTTAAGGAAACAGTCCGACCTTTCAAAGCAGGTGCTTCCATCATGGGATAAGGGAGAAATAAGGACTGTGTTTTGTTTTGTTTTGTTTTGTTTTATTTTATTTTATTTTATTTTATTTTTATTATTTTATTCTATTTTATTTTATTTTACTTCATTTTGTTTTTATTTCATTTTAATTTCATTATTCACTTTTATTTTTTTAGTTTTAAATTTTTTAAATTTTTTTATGGTATTTCATTTTTTGGAATGTTTTATTTATTTTTGAGAGAGAGAGAGAGACAGCATGAGTGGGGGAGGGGCAGAGAGAGAGACACACAGAATCTGAAGCGGGCTCCAGGCTCCGAGCTGTCGGCACAGAGCCCGACGGAGGGGCTCGAACCCACGAACCATGGGATCATGACCTGAGCCGAAGTGGGATACTTAACCAACTGAGCCACCCAGGCGCCCCTTTCTTAATTTTTTTTTTTTTTTAACGAAGGACCATCATTTTAACTATAGACAGACGTCCGCGTGCCCTCAGGAACATTTGCAGAACTAGCGCACCTGTGAGGAAGCTTCTCCCCACTTTGCCGCTAACCACGACTGTTTTCCTGTTTCCTTAGAATTTCTTCCCAGAACAGATGGTTACTTGGTGCCAGCAGCCCAACGGTGGTCACAACCAGCTGTTGCAGGTACTGGGCAAGGAGAGACTCACCGGAGCGGGTCTGGGTGGAGGTCCCCTCGCGCTGTGGCGGCAGCAGCTCTAAGGACCTTGACGGGGCTGCGCTCGTCACCCCCGCTCGCCGTGGCTCCTGCTGGCGCTCAGAGCAACTAGCGTGAATGTTGCCCTGGGAAGCGTGTGCACCGCCAAGCTCCCTCAAAGCGAAACAAGCGCTCGTAGACAGGATAAGCTCCCTCCGGATTAGAAGCGGTGGGAGCGGGAGGGCAGGAGTGAGAAGCCGCGGCTGGCGGTCTCCTCGAGGCTCCCGGGTCAGGCCACCACCCTGGGAATCTCTACAGACCTGCTGAGCCCACATCACCGTGGAAAAGGACTGGGCTGCCAGAAAACTCTTTGAAAGCTAGCGTGTTGTTCGTTATACATGCTTTTGTCCCTGTTCACTGCCCCTGTGCCTCCTGAAGTCTGTTCCTAGAAAACTTCGCCTTCCCGCAGCCCCTTCCCGGTGCAGGGAGTCCCCGGGGCCCCTGCACCGATGGCCAGTCAGTCCTTCTGGGGAAGTCGGGAAAGCGAATGTTATTGCCGCCGTGCCCCCAAAATGTGTCCATCTACAGCGTATTAGGTGAGAGAATATAGCACTCACAAAGGCAGCCAACGCTCTCCGGGTGGCACCAAGTAGAAAAGAAAGGCCCGCTCGCTCCCATTGTGTTTCAATACTAATTATGTTTCCCGCCACAGCCAGTCAGGCGGGGTTTTTTGGTGTTTGAAAGGGAAGCTGCCCTTTGAGAACGCTTGGTCGGACCAGAAAAGAGCGTTGTGCCGATTGACAGGATGTCGGGATGTCAGGGAGGCCAGTGGGACACATCTGCCCGAATTCTCCTGTGGCAGCGTTGCCTGACTTCTTCCACAGAACTTTCTCAACTGCAGTAGCTGTCCTGAAATTCAGGGGTTTTTGCACGTGAAGGATCTGGGGAAGAAGTCGTGGCGAAAGTTGTACGTGTGTTTGCGGAGATCGGGCCTCTACTGCTCCACTAAAGGAGTGTCAAAGGTGAGTTCGTTGTTGGTTTTTTTGTTTCTTTTAAATGTTTCTTTTGAGAGACAGAGGGAGGGCAAGGGGCAGAGAGAGAGAGAGAGAGAGAGAGAGAGAGAATCCCAAGCAGAGCCCGGTGCGGGGCCCAAACTCACAAACCATGAGATCGTGACCTGAGCCGAGATCAAGTGTCAGACACTTGACTGACTGAGCCACCCGGGCGCCCCAAAGGTGAGGTTTAAAGCCACCACCGCCTCCGTCACACCAGGCCAGCAGGGTTCGCAGTGGACACAGCTTCGCTTTAAAATGTGCCCAAGGCCCCTCCAAGCTCGTATTGACTTGTGAAGCGAACTCCGAGCTCTTGGCCCGCTCTTCTCCCTCAGAAACCAGGCGACAACACAGACAGCAACGCCCCTTCGCTGCGCCCCCGGCTGGCCAGCCCCGGCCCCCTCTGTGGCTTGGGAGCAGAGTGTCCTTAGCGGCCTGAGTCCCCGGAAGAGGCTGCCTCAGTTTCCATAGTTTGGAAGTTAGCCTCCAAGGTGGCCATAAGGACAGCCGCCAACCTAATACGTGCTAATACAGGAGGGGGAGGGGCTGATGGGACCCCAAGTTGGGGGGGGGGTTGTTTGGCGAGGGCCAGGTGGGTTTGATCCTAACTTAGCACTTACTTTACACGATGGTTGCAGTCTGTAGAGTGGCAGAGGGGAAAGAGCCACATTGAGAGCGTGCGCAGCCTGCCCTCTGTTGAGGAGCACGTGAGAACATTCGCTCTTGGCCGTGCCTGAGACGTTCTCCCCTGTGAACCTGACCACCCTTTTTTTCCCAGGAGCCCAGACACCTGCAGCTGCTGGCGGGCTTGGAGGACAGCAGCATATTCTCCCTGATCGCCGGCAGGAAGCAGTACTGCGCCCCCACGGACTATGGCTTCTGCATAAAGGTAGCCCGCCTCTCCCACCACCCCCCCCCGCCCCACACCCCCGCACCCCTGTCCCGTCCCAGGGCTGCCACGCCCTGATGGCATCCCGCTGGAGACTTGGGAACTAGCCAACAAATGCCTTCCTTGGCGGTGGGGGTTTTTGGTTTATTTTCTAACAAACAGAGTTTCCCAGTGAATTTATCCATCCCTCTGTGCTTATGGTGTGTCAATCCTTGGGTAGCTAGCGGCTCAGAGAAAAGCAGGGAATATGATGGATAATGGGAGTCACTGGGCTCAGTGGCTTAGTGACCTGCCGCCCATCACTTGGGTGGCCTCCAGGGTACCGAGTGAGCCAACACTTTCCGTATGAGCTTCCAGTCACCAGGATGGTATGTGTGCCCACAGCCCTGCCCTGCCTCTGTGCACATGTGTGTGAGAGGACACTGTGTATGAGAGGACATGTTCACATATACCTCTCACACACCTCTATGGGAACACACAGAGGTACACACATATGCTCAGATGCACATACACATATGCACACACCTACATGAACACAGATATGCACACACACACGCACCTACATCGATATAGAGATGCACACGTGTGTATATATGTACACATACATATGCACACATACATGCACACTCATACACAATATGCACGCACAAATACACATGCACACCTACATGAATACAGATACATGCACACACGTGTACATAGGCATGCACAAATACATGTGCGTACACACATGCACACCTATCATCGATACAGATGCACACACATGCATATATGTATACACACATATGCACACACAAACACACATGCATACTCATACACAATATACACACACAAATGCATGGG